>NW_024884586.1:11182446-11409240 GCF_019232065.1 Centrocercus urophasianus | reverse complement strand
CTTCTAAACACCTGTGAGGAAAATTGCAGTCCTTTTGAATGCTGACTATGATTTCTTTAAGTTATCATCAGTACAAGTAATGATTTTATGTGTAGCAATATAATTATAAATCTAAGCAATAAGTCAAAGTTATGTTATAAATTTAATCACCTTTTTTCATCTTCTCACTTTGAAATGGGAAAATCATTTAAATACTGATGTTTGAAATATAACCGTATCCAATTCTGAAAGTGCCCCTAGCGTCACCTAGTAGCCAGCCAAATACAGTTATTGACTCATGATCCACTGTGGTTCTAGGAATTTGGCTGCATGAAATGCATTGTGACCCATTGTAAACCTTCTAATGAACTATCTCCCTCCAGCCTGCACACGGAAGAGCTGCAGGACTGTTTTTCTCTTGCTCTTCCCCTTTCCCAATCTTCCCCCTTGAGATTTGCTACGAGACAGCAACTTTTAACAGCCCTGATCCTTCCCCTATGGGTGCACCATGCAACCATTCCAAGTGTACCTACAGGATGTTGGTAAACGTAATAATTTTATTGACTACGGTTGAAAACTACATGAATAGGGTCTGAAAAATGCTGAATCTTTATAGATACTGGATGCCTGATGATGTAGAAAGGAATATTTTATGGTTGTTTATTTTTTTTAGCTCTTTATATGCCTCCGTGGGAGACAGGCATACATTTTAGAATTCAGTGAAATGGACATAGAAAATGTGTGTTGTGGTAAATCCACCATCCATTAGCATCAGCGTCTGTGATCACTTTCCACTATCTAGCGCACAGGCAAGCTGGCATACCCTGAAAATGAATAGAGACTTCTCAAGTAGAGTACTGTGAGTAAAGGATGGCTTAAATCCAATGTAATGCTTGCCTTGCTCCTGACTCTTCAAAAATCCTCAAAAAAATCTTCAAAAATTGTTTTAATGTCCTTTCTAGCTTATTATGAACATCAATTTTTAATGTCTGTTGTTTAGTAATTAGTAAGATCCTTACTAATGCTTAATAAAAGTTTGAATGGAAACAAAAACTGTTTTCTACTCCTCTCAGACCTTTATTCTCCTTGCAACCTTGAGGATCTCAGGGTCTTAGTTCTCCAGATCATGTTTGAAATCCCAGTAGTTGTGCATGGCCTAAATGAATGCATGCAAAAACTGATGCTTTCAATCATCCTGCTTATGGAATAGAAAAACTAAGATTGTGGTCTTGCCACATGATTAGCATTCTTGTATTCTCCTAAATTCTGTGTCTTTCTAGCCTCTAATTTATTTCCATGGAAAATACAACAGATACAAAGAGCACAATAACATAATTAAATAGAGCAATTTTTTCAGCACTATTTTTTTCGGCATAGTCACCAGCATCATCTTTGTGTTTTCACCAGTGGACAAGAGCCTGCAGGGCATGTTCACAGAAGTGTGCACTAGTGGAAGGGACGCACTGTTTTAGAGCTGCTGTGATGGTGATGTTGCTAGAAAAATGCTACTCATGCAGTCTATTCCTCATCAGATCAAACAGATAAAAGTCAGAAGATTCCAGATCTGGACTATATGGTGCATGTGGTAGGACAGTCCAGCTAAGAAAGGAAATGTTATTTGTGGTTTTCAGACTGGTATGGGGCTTGGTGTTACTGTCTTTTAAAGAGCAAGGTTGTGTTGCTCTGAGAATTCAAGCCTTTAGCTTACATGGTGTTGTGATGTAGCAGTCAGAGTTCATAATCTGTCAGGGTTCCACGAAATCCAGGAGGATCGCCCCTTTCCTCCAAAAACGTCTCCACAAAAGAGACTGCACCTCATTTTACTCACTGAATGCTGTCTCTTGAACTTATTCTTTGGTGGAGAATTCACGCATCACCTCTTCATGGACTGCTGTTTTGATTCTGGTTCATAGTGGTCACACCTCTCATTGCCAGTAACGATGCAAACTGTCACCTTCAGCCTCATATTGGCTCAGTAGGCCCTGGCAAACTTGCATATGGTGTTCTTTCTATTCCCGTGTGGTTGCATTTGAAGGACCCTGGTGCAAACTTTGCAATGTTCCAGCTGTGCCATCATCGTCTTCATCTCTGGATACAGTTTCCTGCTCATAATCCACCAATTCCTGCAGATGGGTTCATTGAGATGTTCCTCATTTTGTGGTATGACAGCTGTGAGTGGCCATCCCGAAGGAAGCTTGTCTTTCATGCTGCTATTACCACTGCTGAAATACACCACCTGCTGTATTACTGTGCTCACATCCATTGGTTGTTCTCCATAAACATTCAGTGAATATCAGTAGGTGCCATTTTTCCTTACGGAGGAATTCAGTGCCCTTTACTTCACCTTTCCTTCATTCTCACCTTCATATTAGACACCATTTTGTCAGACTGTCCCTCTGCTGTTATCTGTCACACAGTGACAAAATGTAGAACAGCACTGATGGGAGTGTTCATCCTATACTGCCATATCACCAACGTCTTTCTCTGATGTTGTGGTCCAACAGAGTAACACAGGATTATTATTAATTTTTTTAAATTGCTGTTTTTTGAGAAGTTACTGAAGTCAAAGTACTTTGCAATTGTGAGAAACCACAAACTCATTGCATTTGTACTCCAATTTACTCAGAAATACCTGTCTGTGATTATTACCATAAGTACTAAATTTCTACTTTCTTCATTACTCCTTTCTCCTTTTTCATATTTTTTTCATAGGGTTTGAAACTGTTCCCTGAATTTTCTCTCTTATTTATCCTTATGTTCCTGTTTAATAACTTCAGCCATCTTTCACAGTCTCCTTACTGAAGTTCATTCATTGCTGGAGCTGTGATGTGGTTTTCTGCCCGCCTGTTTTCTAAAGTGCTCATTCTGATGTTATTTTTTTTGTTGTTAAGTGATTATGGGATCAATTCATTACTGCTAATCCAATCTCTTTATCCTTTTTTTTTTTTTTCACCCTCTTTTCTCTCTCCTATTTTATGCATACTTTTTCTTTACAGTGTTCCTTATAGTGAAGAACTGTTGCTTATTGGTAGTCTTTCTTCTTTTGTCACTGATTCTAAGCATCACTGATAGTAGGAAGGTTCTGAAAATGAAGACTATTGGTAGATGTGAAGTAATAATGTAAAATCAAGAAATTACCACCAGCTACAGAACATCAGTCAGGAGATAGCTCAATTTTCCCCCTTTTTTTCCTGTAGAGTGGCAGAATAGACAAAGTTCAATTGCCTTCACAGCCAAAGTTTTTCATGGCAAGAGGATTCATAGCAACAATAGGGCTGACAGTTCAGACTTACAAGAAGCACAGATAACAGTTAAAGTTTTTGGTAAGGCTTAAATAGTAAGACCCTTTAAAATAAGATTCTCACTTACACAGATGAGAAAAAATAATTTGTATTATTTATGATCTTATTTACCCCTAGCAACAGATAATTTTCAGATAATTTGTCAATTTATGACCAGGATTTCTCATTTACTGTGTTCTAAACAATCTGAACAAACTGCAACTGCTGTGTGTTCTTGATCATGTAATCTGAAAAAATAACTATGTAAAAGTCTGTCTATTGTTTTACACAATGCAGTGTTAGTTAGAAATAAATTACTAGTTAATATTTTGAACCTCGCTCTCTGAAATATTGACAACATTTGAATAATGAATAGAAGACTCATTGAGTTGTTCTGCTGCAGTTTGGCTCTGGAGAGTAAACTTCACAGAGATTTCTGTCTGTGGTTGTGAAGCTTTTCACTTTTAGTCTGCAGACTGTTCTATTTGTGTGATGGATCAAAGAAGCAAAATGTTTTTCGCTACGTATTTTACTAGAATATATGACAACACTAGAGGTAGGGATAAACTGCTCTGCTCCTTAAAGCTTTCTGATCAAAATGTGGCTTGTGAGCATAGCTGTAGAGAGCTATCTTGCAGCTTTTCTGGCTGGAAGGTGCTAGGGCCACATCCTGTTTGCTCCTTCCAGTTATGTGCTCAAAGAAATCTACAGACTGATTGTTCATTGGAATGGGAGAGGGAGAGAAGAAGTAAAGTTGTCTATACCTTTTGTTCTGTTACTTCTGAATACATTTTGTGCTTTTCTACTGTTCTATTCTTCTAGTTATTTTACAGTTTCTGTAGCGGCCCTCAATTTCATATCAATCAAATATTTCTTTATTTCTTGATTGACATTTTATTTCCACCATAGTTCGTACACCACTCTTATTGGAACTAGAATTTAAGCAGTTGTTTCAGCAGTTTTATTTTCTGTTTATTCATTAACTAACAAGCTGTGGAGTAAAACAAAAAATTTTTCTAAGTTAAGCCAGTATTAAAACCCAGCGACTGTGAATGGTTTAAGACCTTGCTCGGAACTTTCACCTATTGTAACCTTTCCTACATAAATTCAAATCACTAATTAGTTATTCCCAGGTCCTGATTATTCACTATATTTCTGTTCCTTGCTATCTGGTTTGATATTTGTGGTCTGGTATTCAGAAAGTGTTATTTCAGGTAAGGAGTTGCTTAGAGTTGCTTTATACTTCCATGTAATGTACAGTCTCCAAATCTGTGTTACTTACTTGTTAATATGTTATACTCTGTATATATACAGAATACCCTTTCAAGAGTTGCTGAATTGTTATTCCTAAGTATCTTAAAGCTAATCCGTTTCCACTTTCTTCGCTGAAAATCTCTTTCAAATTATATGTCAGATTTGTGCGGAATCACTAGATTTTTCTCTGTATTTTCTTCCTATCTTCCAGTCCTTCCATTGCCATTCATACTTTTTTTTTTCTGACCTTAAAGGCATCTATGCGTCCTATTTATTTTTCCTTTATCTTTGCTGCTAGTAATTCTTTTGATGTTGCTTGCAGCTTCCCAACATAAAGGAAAGACAGTCGTACCAAGGGGAAGTTATGTTGTATCACTTCTAAACTTCTTGCAAACTGTAGACCAGTAGAAAGACTTAATGGAAATTTTACTTTTGCAGTGATTCCATAAAATTTTCTCCAAATTCATGGATTACCATTTATTCTTGGTTTGTTCTCCTACCCTTCCACTGATAATCATTGTTCAGCTGAGGAAGTGGTCTTAGGTTTCTGGATTCCTTTTCTGACCACAGCTGGAAACATGGAATGGGGGTGTGAATACTTTTTGGATGTGTTTGACTTGTCTGTTGTGATGGAGGCTTCCTGTGGGCCGTGGTTCTCTGTAGGTTGATCGGAAGCAGAGAAATCACCTAGGGGCTGCTTGCAGAATTGATGCACCACAAGTTTCTGGTGGGATAGCATCCAGAGTCCACTGGTCAAGCTGAGTGCTGGTCTTTCTTTCATTTCAGATTTCTATTAGAAACATTATTAAACAAAGAGATACTGTAACTCATTTGAATTCATTTTTTCAGCTGAAGCTTTCTAATGTAATACGTGTTCTATATTACCATGTCTGTTCTTATTCTTTATTTTTACTTTGATTCATTTTTTGTTGTTTTTGTTTTTATTTTGCTTGTAAAGACGTGCTTATTATTCATGATTTTCATACCTGGGAAGTATACAAGTACAGTCACCATTAACTTGGTTTAGATGATGTTTCTATAGAGGAGGACAGGCTGGATAGTGGGTGTTTATTGGCAAATTATGCTTCCTGTAATGAAAGTGTTTGTGGATACATATAGTAACTTCACATATACACGGGTAATACTAGCATCAGAAATTATTTCTTTGCTAACCACACAGTCTGAAATTATTCTGAAACATCAAAAATCTACCTGAAATGCTGCTATGGCTTAGTAGAGGATAACATACACAATTTGCTCATTTGTACAATTTCTCTCCTTTTTCAGATCCCGTTCTTTTTTAGGGATGTGCAGTGCCTTTTCCTACTAGCTTTATTTATACCACTCCTTGTCCGGAAGAAAGCAGAGTTATTTTGGAACTTGAACATGGAATTCATATTTTATTGTAGTACTCATGATGTCCGGGGGTGTGACTGCCAAATAATATCCAGAATGCTTCTATTTTCACAGTAATATCTTGGATGTCAGCCACACATTTTTCCACTGAATTAATGAATATCATGAGGCTACATCTACTACTGCTGTCAGAAATGTTAGGAGTAGCAATATTTCTGAAACAGTATGCACAGAAGATTACTTTTTGGTAATGGGCTTTAAGCTTGCATCATGTTTGCTTTTTTAGTTAGTCTTACCTGTATAAACAAGAGTACTTTTTCATATTCTTGTTACAGAAAATCTCCGAAGCTCAGCTATTGGTGCACCAATGTAAAACTTAACCTGCAGTCCAAATGAAGAAACAGGATACAATAGCAAAGAAAAAAAAACCCACAAAAACCAATAACCTTACCTCAACCTTTTCAAATATTTTAAAATACAGGTGATATTGTCTTGAACAAGAAGTAGGCGTAGTATTATTGGTAATATAACTTTAAATGTTAATCTCAAAAGTGCTCCAGTGAGCAAGCCTGCAGTTCTCAATGGGATTAACCACTGAAAATGCTACGAACGCTACAAACACCTACATATTTGTTCTACAAAGGCAACCCCCTGCTATAGCAGATACATTATTATTATTTTTTTTAATCCTTTCTTATTTAGACCGGCATGATTCATTAACAGTTATTTTTGGAACAGAGAAATGTAGGCTACTAATGTAATTTTAAATGCTGTTATTTTAAGGAATAAGTCAGCTATGTTTTAGTTTCTTCTTAAGACAAAATGTCTAAAAGGGACTAAGGATAGTGAGACAGTTATCAGCTTAAATTATTGGGCTTTATTTTTTTCAAAGATCCTGCTTGATGGCATAACTTCAGAGCTTCTTTTCTTCTATTTAGAACATATATTTTGAGGGATGAGTTGTTGCATGCCGTAAGTACTGTCTAAGTATAGAAAAGACAAAGACAAAAGAAAGGTTGCAGTGGGAGACTGTACACAGGTAACAAAAATGTGTATCCTCTCACTAGCTAAAAAAAATTTTCGCTTGTAGTGCTAGGTCTACTTTGAAACTGAGTTGGTGACAAAAATGGGTAGTTGTTCCAGATTCTTGAAAGGGACAGCTCTTAAGAGTCTGTTGTGACAGGATAAGGGAAAATGGTTTCAAATTAAAAGAGGGAGATTTTAGCTGGATAAAGATGCAGAGTATAAATTTGGCATTTGCCCTACAGTAACTTAGGAGTGACTATACGTCTAAGAAACACTTGAACTGGAGATGGGCTATCAAGTTGGTCTTCAATACCATCCCTATTTACCTTGTGTTATCATCTAGATTGTATATATTATATGTATATATAATACTGTAAAATATTGTCAGAACAGGGTGGATGTGTTTCATGTCTGATAATCTGGAGGAACAGTGCCGAAAGTTATGAAGCCTGGAGAATCAGGCCCAACTGACTGATGCAAACAATAGTACAAATAGGTTTATCCAGCCCACCCTGCTCCAGCAAGTACCTTTTTCTGTAAAAATTGTATTAGGGTAACACAGAGGACTGTGGAATTCTGTCTGAGCGCTTTGGCGGTTAAATATTTTGCAATTTTTTTCAGATGGAGGATTTTTTTCCTCATTGGTTGCAATAGACGTTTTCAGTTATGGAAATGATGTTATTCTAAATAAAACTGACAAGATCCACCAACACTTTTGGAAGCACAGATGCTTTGTCCCACTATTTACTAAAGAGGTTCACACTTAGATTAAAGCAGTGAAATCAAATCACTGAATAAATCCTGGAACAACATAATGATTGAAGGAATTTGTTGAGAGCTTTTGGTAGGAGGAAAGTTACACAAAGGCAAAATTAGACTGTTTTCTGTACAACACCAGAACACAAAAGCAGTATGCAATCCAGTATTGGTTCATTTGTTTTTCTAAGCGTATTGTGCAGTTTCATTTGTCTTTTTTCTTCTTTGCGACATGAGACAGCAGCCCACAAATTTGTGTACTGCATCCAAGGCCTATCTGCATCAGCTGTGAAAAGAAGCATCAGGCATCTTTCTTTTTAGGAGCTACCAGCTATGAAATTCTCCTCTGTCTAAATGATACTGAATTTTTTTTTTCTTTTTTTTTTCTGCTTGAACTATATGAATTGGGAAATGCACAGCCCCTGATGTTAGATTATAATTTGCCAACTCAGTGTATAATGCAAAGAATGAACTTAGTTTCTCGTGTAATTCAATGAGTCTGAGTGGTGCTGCATCAGAACTAGATTTCTCAATGTATTAGCAGAGAAAATTGCACCATCCTTTCCTCAGCTTGTTTAAAGGAGCGTAGGAATATGTAGTGGCTAAATAAAATAAGTCTTTCTGTCCAGATGCCATAAGGGTTATTGATCTCTTGTTTTGATGACATATTTAAGTAGCTGGTAACTGATAATCCACTACTGTGTAAGAGTGAACAATTTTGGTGCAGTAGAATGAACCAATTCTCATTGGTACCAAAAACAGAATTTGAAATCAGAGCAGTCCATATTTAAAGAACTGCCACTAAAAAGTAATCCAGACAGTTAAAACAAGTAGTTTCCTGATTTAACTCTAAATCATCCATTGTTGTTTGTTGATTTTTTTTTTTTTTTTTTTTTTTTTTGAAAGCATTTATAAGAACTACTTACTTTTTATATATTTTTTTCCCCATGGTTACATTACAGTGGAAAGGTATTTCCAAACAGCCAAGGAAATTTGCTATTTCTTATGTGCATGCAGAAACGCATTTAGAACAGGATTTGATGTTCCTTCAAACCCAAGCATGGGATAGAAATAGAAGGCTGTGAGTATAAAACCTTTGGAAACTACTGGCAACTCTGAGCTGATCTCTCCATGCTTCATCTCTGGATCCTATCCTGAAGAAACAGAACTTTGTAAACTACAGATTTGTATTTAGATAAGTGCCTTTTCTTTAAAGGACAGTACCTGTTAAGAATGAAAGTGAGCCATACGTTATTCAAATATGCTGCTTTCTTTGACATTGCTGGTGGATTTCAATCATATTTTAAAATTCTGTTTCAGCTACTGTAGCATTCTCTCATTACCTTTGCTTTTCTCTCTCTTCAAGCTACTACTTACAAGACGTTTTCCTTCATTACTGGTCCTTGTTTCCTCCCTGCTTGCAGCTTTGCCCATGAAATAAGAAGTTTTCATTTTCCCACATTTTAAGTCTTCATTGTTCTGTGTCTGCCTGCATCCCAACCCAGATTTCCCACACAACTTCAAGAACAGAGCAGCTTCCTATTCTTTGGGACAGAGGTTTTATTTTGCTTCTAAGGTAAATTCTGGTGTGCACACCTATAGTTGCCTTGAGCCTGGTAATCAGAAAATTAAATAAAAAAAAAAGTGAAACACCATGATTTTCAAGTTCTTCTGTATCACAGTTTCTGAACCAATTATCTTCTAACCCAGCAAGGAGATTTCAGACATTTGCTCTGACACATACAAAGTTTTAAGTGATACTTAGCAATTTTTACATGTATGGTTCTTGATGTGTAAGCATCTGAAAGTAAGCCTTACAGTCAGCATTGTTGCCTTCTGCAGAAGCATGCAGCTCTTTAATGCTGCTCCTGCATAACTGCTGTAATCCCACTGAATCTTATGGAAGCCTTCCTTTTTAATCATGTGAGTATTGTAAGAAAGAGAGGTTGATTTTCAGTTCCCATGGTATTAAACTCATGTAAGTGTGGCAACTGTATACTCACTGCCTCTGGAAATCCTTTGAAATGCACCCAAAAACATGTGCACCTCACATACTGAATTATTAAAAATATTTCAAGAGCATGAATTGAATAAAGGATTTTCTGCAGAACTGGAGATCCAGCAGTGACCAGTTCATTCCATTGCACAAGTTTTGCCTCTAGAAACAAACCTTCTTGTGTACAGCTGTGGATTTTGCTGCACGTCTGAGAATTTTTCTAACTACTTGTTTTGGCTGTTGTTTTTAAATACAGTTCTGTGAATGTGCCACTTTCCCCATGAGAGTAAAGTGAGGCTGGCCCTTGTCAAACAGTAAACTTTAGGGACAGCGATGTAAGATACATGCCAGGTGATGGAAGGGAAGTCTGGCACATGGCTATGTAACTTTCACTGCTATATTCTGTTTTTCTTTCTACTTCTAATTGATAACTCTTGCCATCTGTTCCCGATCCATCCCTCTGCTGTCCTTTCCTACACACAGTTTCCTGCCCTTGTTCTACCCTTCAGACTTGTGCTGCCTGCCTGAAGTCTGCTAACTGGTGCTGATGGATACAGATAGCAGCTGAGTGGGGAGAAGTCCCTCCCAGTGGTGATAGAGACACACAGGTTAGGTACAGCTGGGCTCTTTAAGCGTTTGCGTGGGCTCAGATGCTCCTCTCTCAGGGCTGTTATAACTGCAGCCTCCTGAATGAACTCAGACGTTTTACAAAAAATAAAACAACATGGTGTGATGAAAGAGGTTTGGTTGTTGCCCTAAGAAGAACTCCTTCTGAAGCTATGCTGTGGCTCTGTAGGATAAGTAAGCAAGCTAGAAGTACTGGCTTTTTTTGTTTTCTGTTTTGTACTCTACAGTCTGTATTTGAATCTTTGTGTACTTTACAGTCTATATTTGAATCTGTCTTTTCTCATCTAACTCTCCCCTTGGTGGCTTAGCATACGGGAAGCCTATTTTATAGTGGAGAGAAATTTATTTATATACGTGAAGAACTGTATTTTTAACAAAAGCCTAGATGGGTATATGAGTTGAAGAGATTTTTTTCTGTTAAGAACTCAGAAATGGGCAAAACCTAAAAAGAACAAAGATGATAATTGTGAGTGTTCTGCCATTATCTGAGAAGTGCTTGCTCTTTGTGGGAAGAAGAAGCAAGGGCATAGATTTGGTCAAACCTATCATTTCTTAGCTGTTCATGAAGTTCTTAAAAGTTACTTACACATTTTTTTGAGGTCTACAGTTTGGCATTGATTCCCAATGGAATCCAGAGACTGAGGTACAAAGGAAAATTTTAGGAAAGTGATGTTACCAACATACAAAAAAAAGGCCAATCAAAGTTAACTCTGGAGCCCATGTTGTGATTTACGCTTGAGGGCCTCTTCTTTGCAGAAGTAGCCCCATGCAGAGCCCATGGATGTCTTACTGGGCACCTACAGAATATGTAGAGGGGAAAAAAAGACTGTGAGGGCTTACCTCTCTTGCATTTGTAGTGCTCTTTATGATTTTTAGATTATAGCTGCTCTAGTTTGTGGGTTATATTATTGTAGGCTGACGCAGACAAATCATTAGTTCTTTTATGCTGAGCTAACAGCACCAAGGCTATCATCACAAGGCAGCAAAAATCCTTCTGGAAAAGGTGGAAATTGCTGGAATGCTTTCTTTATTACCTCCCTCACACTACAGATTTTAGGACTTCGGTTAAAACAAGCAAATTCTAATAAGCTATTAGTGACAATCAGTAAACATCAAAAACTGCAGCTGCAAATAGTTCGCTGACTTCCTTGATTGTCATATTTTCCAGTTGTACAATAACATTTATTGCAGTAGGCTCTGCCATGGGGGAAGAAATCATATTTCCTTCAATTTCCTTCAATGGGAGAAAGAGAGACACTTAAATGGAATAAAATGATCATTCATCTAACGATATATCTGATGGTGTAGATAGGAAAGAGTTCCTACAATTTCCATGAAACTCAATAATTTCAAGTGACTTCAATATTTTTTTTTTATGTTTTTTATAGCGCTGATTAGAAACCTCTAGGTGATGAAATGCTGGAGCTCCAGCGAGAATCTAATAAAAATACCCCCTGGGATTGATTTTGATTGACCACGGTTGCCTGCCTGTTTTTATTTTTCTGTATATGAACCGACAGGAATAAGCACAATAGAGTTAACGCTTTCCTAGCCTAACTCTTGCAATTAGGTACTTAGGATAGTATTAAGTTGAAGCACTGACACCCACATGGAAGAAGACATAATCTGAGGATGAAGTTCTATAATTCTATACTGGCAGCCCTTCAGCAAAGTGTCCAGGGCTGAAAGTATGGAGGCAGGGTTTTTGGTCTTTCCCTGAGCACACAACAGGTAATTCTCTTAAAAATCTAAGGAGTGTGGAGGGAGGGGGGAAGTGTCAGTCTGTGTTCCGCATAGTCAATAAAGAGCATTCGCCTATGCTGTGTAAAGCTGATTTCAGTGCATGTCCTTGAAAATCTCTACTCTATGGGCATTGCAGCAGAGCTGAGTTCTCTCAGCCCCACCGATAACCAAAATCCAAGATGTTGGTCTCCCCTGAGCTGCCAACACACAGCCCCCTTCTGTCCTCCTCTTGCTGCTGGTACTCTACAATATCTTTAGGTTTTCTGCAGACCTCACTAGCCCACACTCACTGTTGACTACATTTAGTTAGAAAGTACCATGGAAATGTAAAACATTACTAATAATTATAGCTCCTTTGTCGTTCACGGCTCCAAGTGTAATTGAGGGGATTGAATGGAGTTCTGTGAAGTGGGAGTTGGCTTCTTCTTCCAGGTAACTGGTGACAGGACAAGAAGTAATGGCTTGAAGTTGCACCAGGGGAGGTTCAGATTGGATATTAGGAAAAATTTCTCTGAGAGAGTGATGAGGCACTGGAACAGGCTGCCCAGGGAGGTGGCAGAATCAGTGGCTCTGGAGGTGTTGAAGGATCATGTAGATTTTGTAGTGAGTGATTTGGCTCACATAAGCATGATGAGGATGTGTTGGTGGTTTGAATAGATGATCTGAGAGGTCTTTTCCAACCTGAATGATTTTATGGTCCTATTATAAAGGGTAGCACACAGAAGTTTGTAATTCAAATTAGTGACATAGCTCTCCTAGTGTAAGTAGTTCTTGTTCTGGAATCAATACTGATTCTTCTAGAGAGCTAACAAATACATTTACTTATAAGATGGTGAAAAAGACTTCGGAGTTACTCTTTAGAAAACTTTACATCTTTTTAAAGTTCAGAAAAAATTATTTTTGTCAAATACAGATGTTTAAATTTATATGCATATTTTGTATCTGATATCCCTGGTAAACTTTCCACATTATGAGCACAGTGAAAAAGAAATTGAATCAAAGTGTGCAATTTCATTAATTTAGAGAAATATTATTTTCATTAGAAATTAAGAGCTATGCAAACATTGGAATGTTAAATGAAGTTTAAATAATTGAATTTATTTATGCTTACTAATTCTTTTCAGTTTTGCTTAATATGATGTCACCAAGCATATGGGGGTTGAATCCATTTAAGTGATTTATCTTCTGTCCTTCTTGAAGCTGTTTTCACAGTTAGAAAAAGGCCAACGTTTTCAAAATAGATATACTAGCAGGTCAGCAGAGGTGTCTGAGGCAGAATACATGTTTATTAACTATTGTGTAGTTTATGCAGTTTGAGGATGGCTTTTTACTGTGGGTAACTCATGTTCAAAGCAGAAAACTTCCTGTTCTTAGCTGTTTCACTGTAGGTTCTGCTAGAGCTCTGAGGGGCTGCTTGCACTACCCCTGCTTCCTCCCTGTAAATGTGTCTGTACATTGCAGGCTGCTATGGTTCCCTGCAGAATGTTTGTCAGAATTATTGTATCCTATCATAGAATGGCTTGGGTTGGAAAGGACCTTAAAGATTATCGAGCTCTAATCACCCTGCCATGAGCAGAGCCGCCCCCCACTAGGTCAGGTTGCCCAGGGCCTCATCCAACCTGGCCTTGAGCACCTCCAAAGATGGAACAGTGCACTACAAACTGCACACACAACATGCTTATTTGTTTTGTGGCATCTGCATGAAAGTTAGAGAAATGGCACAGTCAAATTTTAGTATTTTTGTCCTGTGCAGAATGGGATTCTGTTTTATTTTGGTGTAATCACCGCAGCAAAGGGGAGTGGAAAGTTGCTGGTGCTGAGACCTATCTGTGTCAGGCTGGAATATAGGCCAGCTCCAGCTACTCTGAGTAGTGGCAGTTTTGTGTAACATCTCACTGTAGTCAGTGCAGGCAGATTGCTGCTTTGATTTGCTTTTCACTTTTCCTTCCGAGCACCACGCTCAGCAAGCAAGCAAACACCGAAACCAAAGGGTGCTTGTAAGCCCCGCGGGTCAGCCAGGCAAGTTTGCGAGCTGAGCACGCTAGCGCTTATGAAGCAGCTCCCAGCTCTTCCAGGGCTCCCTGCCACTGACAGCACAGCCTGTAGTGTGGCCATGGAGCCCTGCTGCACATCTCCCATTCTCCCTGCCCCTCGCCTTGGGCCCAGGAGCAGGGCATTGCTGCGAGGCGGCAGCGGAGACGCTCACATGACTGATGCTGGGAGAGAGAGCAGAGTGGTGGTTTTTTTTTTCTCCTCTTTTTTTTTTTCTCTCTCTCTGTGTGTGTGTGTGTGTGTGTGAGCGGCTCCAGTCTATGCACAGTTGGCTCCCAGCTGACAGACAGGATGTGGGGTGGGCTTTGTCACCAGCGCGCCGGGCGCTGCGTGCCCGCTATGCTGGCAATTACACAGTGCCCAGAAACCTGCTGCTCATGTCAGGGTGCAGGCAGCCTCAACACATAGAAATTGGGTAGCTGTATTTTTTTTTTTTCTCTTTTCTATTTTTTTTTTCCCTCTTTCTTCCCAGAAAAGGTTATATAATGAGGGGATTGCTGCTAAAGTAAAAGGGAAAATGAAGTCTTTGTTAAATGCCTTCACAAAGAAAGAAGGTAAGCGATGCAAGCAGAACACTTCAATGTTTCAGACCGGTGTTTTCTTGTGTACATTTAATATGTTCGGCTTAGTGACTTTATGATTAATCAGTTCATGTAGTTTTGTTTCCAAAATTATTTTATGCTAGACCATCCATTTAGGCAACTGATTATGAAGGCTGGATGTGACTTTATTAATTGTGTTGTTTTCTCTGAAGTAGTTATAGAAATGTGTTGTTCCCTAAGAAATGCATTTGGAGACGCGTAAGGAATTTCCTGAGTGAATTTTTGTCAGTGACTGCTACTCCTTCAGATTTAAGAAATGCCAGGAGTAGATGGATGCTGAGAGATAAGGAAGGATTAAATGATGCTTTCAGACATGCTTTTAGAGATGATAATTTTAAACTTCAGGGGCTTTAAATTAGTTTAGGCATTTTCATGTCATGTTATATCAACTGTTTTTCCCAAACGAGTTTGAGAATAATTATTCTTATAGTTGTGAGCATAGTGAGATATTAGGGAGTGACAGTGTCCAACAGAGCTAAGTAAGTGGATGTTTGCATTCCATCATTTTGTGTTGTAGTGATTTTTTTATTGTGCAAATAATATAAATAATGACTATAAGAGGAGCTAAAAAAATATCCACCCACTTACAGTTTGCAGATTGCTGGGGAAAAGAAACAGTTGGGAGGAATATTAATCACTTTAGGCAAGAAAATGTTTATTTTTAACTATTTCTATAAAAGATTTGTTAGACACACATCAATTGATGTCATTAATTGTCCGCTTTCCTGTGCATTCTCTGTAGTAAAGGCTGATTTTGCTTGCAGTTCTGTCCTTAAGGGTAGAACGTTAATAGTGAATCAAAAGCTGACTCCTAAATGTAAAATCTGACACATGAAGAAAAAAGAGTGAATTTAACATGATACCTGGTGAGCGTGCACACATACAACACACCGCTTTCCAGTGGGAGGTAGCGCGCAGCCCTATGCTTTCTCCCACTGCTGGCACAAAGGTGCTCACAGCTCCCTGTTGCCCTGTCCCCATCCTGAGCTCATGCCCTCCTGCTGCCACTAGCATGCACAGCTGACTGCATGGGCAGAACCCCTGGGCACCATTTGGTTTGATGTAGCTGTGGCTGTGCAGCCTTCCCTGTGTGTAAGCAATTTTAAGGGGTAAAAATCTCAAGTCTTAGGGCCAGACCCCATTTTTACTGAAGTCTGAGACAAACTTTGGTGATCCTAAGGGAACAAGGCTAGTTCTTCAGGCAGAAATTCTATATCTGCCATACATTTTCTGATTTTGTCTGATTTCTCTGTAATTAAATTATTGCAGCAGCTGTTGTGTTTTATTTTGTACCTGGGAAAAATTTCTGTCTTCAATGAAATCACATCCAGAGCCATATTCTGAATGCTGAAAGTACAACAGTAGTGCACAAACAGCACATCCATGTCACAGACATTGATCAGAATATATGTGGATGTTAATTCTGGATATAAGGGCTGTGGATTTTCTTCAAGTTAGTACTAGCCCATGGGTTTCACTGTGACATTTGAGGCAATAAGGTGCTTTCAGTGACACACTTTGCTGCTTTGAAACTCTGAAAAGATATGAAGCATGAAAGATTTGGAATGTCCAGAAAATTACATAGAATTTCTGTCAGATTTTAGCACAGATATTGAACTTTATGCCTTTGAGATCTTTTAAAGACTACTTCCCTTGTTTCAGCCTCTTTCAAATTATGGAAATAAATTTAAAGCCTTTCCTCTCTGTGCACACAGTTTTCTTTTCTATGGTTGTTCTGATGTTTTTTGAGCTACTTACCAGACACTGTTTCAACTCATTAAAAATATTAAGGATGCTGTTTTGAAATACTCAGAATCACGGTTAATCATAAAACAGTTCATGTGAAAATTGTATAAACCATTCTTTTCCTTACAATTACACCTTTATTTTACATTATAAGTATGCTTTCAGTTTTGCTCGAGAACCTTAGGTTTTTCTGTGTTCTCCCAATTAAAAGCTATCTGTCAAGGCAGGACAGATTGATTCCTGTGTATATTCAAATTTATGTGAATTCATTTACTTACAGCATATGACAGACACATTCTAATTCTGTTATTTTGTATGTTTTTAAAGGGCATTGAATGTGTAGACATTTGTGGCACTTTACAAATGGCACTTCCTGGCACTTTAGAGATGTAGGATGATAGTTTGTGGGGCTTCTTTCCCAACTGAAATATAATATTTGAAAATTACAGCAGCTTAGTAAAGACCTCAGAAAGATACCTGGCAGCTTTGTATTAGTTATACTAACGTGACTTTTCAGGTGTAACTACATGCATTTTTTAGATGTGAATACATTCAGGATCAATCCTACAACCCCATGAGTTCCACTGAAAGAAAAGAGAGTGCTTAAGTGAATGTAGACTGAGCTAAGTATGAGTTTCCAAGGTCAGGTCCCTTACTGCCTTATAACTAGAAAATGCTGTCGCTTCTAGTATGAGTTTAGTGCCTTTTATTAGGAAATTCTACTTTTAAATTGCACTTGCAAGTAACTGACCCACTAGAGTGAGAAGTGGAGATCTGGAATTTATAGAGTCTGCTTGTCCAAATTCTTGTATGGCTGCAGCAGTATACCAGTAACATGGATGAATGGACAGGCTCTCTGGTTTGCATTAGGTTTTTATTGCTCTTGCTTTTGTTTTCTGTAATGACTGTTTCATTAACTAGCATATTGCAGCCTTTGGATACAGTCATGTTCTCCCCAGGACGTGGCACGTGACAAGGCGAGTGTATTACCCTGGAGTAATATGCTCTATATACAATAGTAATAGATGGAGTAGAAATGCCTAGATTAGAAAGAGATGAATACCAGGGGATTGTAGAGGTGTAATAGAGTTCTGCCAGAAGAAAAATCTATGTCCTTGATTTTTAACCTGGAAGATGGGGATAAGGTGACAGCACAACAGATTTCAGGTTAGGCCTGGACTTGCAATGGAACATAGTTCTCCCAGCTTGGATGCTGATAGAAGAGGGGAGATGGAAGTTGATACACCAAAACCGTTCAGTGTCTTCCTGATTGAATATTACGACACAGAGTAAATCTGAACATTATGAGAGTCAAGCTCAGGGATAATTAGCTGTTTTCCTTTTCATAGACTGTAGCTCAGACTGCTCTGCAGACTCTGACCGCTGGCATTGCCTGACTATTTATTAAAAGCAGTAAACACGTTAATGTTGGCCAGTTGTTTTCAGTTTTAATGATGTTTTGAAGATAATTAATTTGATTAAATATGCAGGCAAGGTAAAGTTTCTGTCTCTGCAGAAAAAAAAAACAATGCCATATGTTGCTAAATCTTTTTATGGGCTTGTAAGCACATATAAATGATAAATTCATCTGTGATTACCCTGGATATCTTTCTTTACACAGTGCCCTTTAGGGAGGCTCCTACCTACTCAAACAGAAGGCGGAGACCCCCGAGCACCTTAGCAGCACCACGTATCTTGCTTCGTTCCAACAGCGACAACAACCTGAACATCAACAATATCCCTGAGTGGTCAGCCTCCTCTTCTGCGTCTTCCCACCGCAGCCTTTCACCTCATCTACTTCAACAGATGCAGAATAATCCTAATGGAACTGTAAAAACTGTAGGGAGCTACACACCATCCTCCCGGAGCCGGTCACCGTCCCTAAACAGGTTGGGAGAGGATGGCAAACGGCAGCAGCACAGGCACATCAGGTGAATTTTGAACATTGACAACGTATGAGATATTCCTAATGTCATCATGCTACACTGCTATGTTCTTATATGGAATTTATCTGACCATTTTGTAGACGATATAATGTATAGGTAACAAAATCTCAACACAGTGGAACATGTTCAAATGTGAAAGTTCTAATCCCTTCCACTCTGGTAGTCAATGCTAGCTGCCTCCCTACGGAACTTGAACAGTAAGGCACACTACAAAATCTAGCAATGCCCATCAGCTCCACAAGTTCTCAAGATCTTCTAATAGTTAAAAAAATAATTGCATTCAGCAGCCATAAAAGATATTTCTGTGATTCTTGGTCCCTGTACACAACTATTGGTCATGCTTGAAACCTGTGCTTGGAGCTGCTCTGAATGATGGAGCAGAGACTGCTTAAGTTTTCTCTTCTACAGATGAGTGCTGAACCAAACAGGAAATCAGAGGGAATAAGTGTGGGCAATAAGTGGGGCTGTACAGGAGGCTGACTGAGAGCAGAGGGAGTTTCTTGAGATGTTGGTGATAGGTGTCAAGGGCTCCTGTTATGATTATCCTTGCTGCAGGGTTTCACATTCCCTTAGACTTTGCTGCTTTCTCTCCTCTCGAATTATAAATGTGATTTAGCAGGCACTCTCTGCAAATAACCTGCAGCTATATCCCACTGGAGAGCAAATCCTTACTAATTAGAGTGATGTAGATATTGCAAGTAACATAATAAAGCAGCTGATTGTGTCTAGGTTTTGATCACAAATGAGGACTTTAGATTTATGAAACCACTGTCCTGTGAACAGGTAAATTAGCTACAGCTTCCCTTGCATAGGACACGGGAAATGCATCTGTCAAGTGTGCAAGTGATGGATTTGCACCAGGATGATAAGTCAGAGGGGTTAAACACGGGTTACAAAAATGAAGAATGTGGGATCGGGTACTGATGGAGATGTTCCGTGCTTAAATATTTTGACAAAACGCATTTAATTTATCATTTAAAATAGCAGCCTTTGTCTATCCTGTTTCCTAATATCAAAAATAATCCATTCTTCGGTGCAGAAAAGGCAAGCGTATTGTTAAGCAATTTAGGTGTTGGTTTCTCTTTGTTATTTGCAAATATATGAATCTTTATTCAAGTTTTCAAATCACTAAAACAAAATGTGATGTAGTTGAAGTTACTGTGCACATTCTGCACGTTTATATTCTCTCTTTGGCAGTAGGCACCAAAACTGATAATCATTATTTGTGCTGGCAGCAATATTGCTGGGATGTGGTGCACAAAAAAATTATCTGAGAAGTAAGAATCGCTGAAAGAAATTCTTAGGCGAGTAGTTTCATGCAGTAGAGCAAACTATGTTACAATAGTGGCAAAAATTCATTTGGTTATTATTTGGATGACACTTCCTCACATAGAACTGTATCAACTTCAAACCATGTTGTCTGTAAGAAGACTTCACTGAGGTGAGGAGGCGGCTGTGAGATGGCTTTTGCAGAATGAGTGTGCCTGTGTTCCACTGAATGCTGCTGGTGTCACTAACGTAGGATTTACCTTGTGTTCTGTGACTACTTCAGCTGTAATGGATAAAAAGTGTCTTTTCTTCAATATTCCTGGGATAACGTGCTTCCATATTCCTGGAGCACAGACACTTTTTAGGAGGGAGAACAAGTTAAAAAACATTGAACAAGCATTTGAGTGATGTTTGCTTGGTTTGGATTTATTCAGCCACTTTTCCCTTTCTGTGAACCAGCGATTTTGAAAACTAGCGTAAATGATAGAGCAAACAAATTTCCTGCCTGAAACTGCAGGTTGTTTTGTTAATGCATCAGTATGATATCTGCATGCACAGCTGTCCAGATGCAGAGGATCTGTCTGTGCTATGCACCAGCAAGACTTTTCTGGGAGAGATCCAGATCTCCTACAAGTGCTCAAAGAGAACTGAAGGCTCTGTAAAGTGAAGGCAACCAAAACATTTTATAAGTAATCTTTGCCTGCAGGCAGTGCCTTTTGTTGCCACAGGCCTACTTTGCTGCCTTGAATGGCACCTCATGTGTTTCACTGTGTGACCACGGTACTTACTATCAGCTAAACTATCAGCTGAGAATTGTTGCTGTCTCTGCTAATTATTTGCAAACAGTACATCACTGTGAAGCTGCTCCTCCCTTTATATGACAAAGCCCTTATTGACATTGCCACAGATTGAATTTCAGAGCCACAGCAGCAGATGGGACAGGATAATGGAAAAGGTCAGGGTTAGCATCACCAGGACGTTAATGAGGTTTCAGAGAGTGGTTTGCTGCTGGGAAGGAGAGGGCTGGAAAGTGATGCTGGAAGGGGTCCATGTGGTCATTGCAGCCTGTCACTCAGGTGTTTGTTTATATTCTTACCTGGCTGCTGCTCTCCATGCCAATCAGGGGTGGCCTCCTTCCTGGGCAAGAGGAAAACATACTAAATTCCCCATGTTCTCTTCTGACGTCTTCTTGGCATGGGACTTGGTGGGGCAAGAGGAGAAAGGGGAGATATTTTTAAGAAGTCATGACTACAGTGCTGGTGGTAGCCCTTATTTCCATTCAGGAAGCCTGTCTCATGTGAGAAGATGTCTCCAATGCAAAGCTTCAACATGCCATTATACCTTCCTCCTTCAGTAAGAAAGAAAATGAATGAGTCTTCTGTGATAGATGAATAAATTGCTGCTGCCTGGCTGCTACCAGATTGGGCAGAAAATGCAGCTTTATACGTTTGGGAATTGTATGTCAGTCAACAGTTTATCGATCTGGATTGTTTACAGTTATGAGCATTTCTTCACTTATAAGGAAAAAGAAATGGAGCCAAATTGAAAATTGAACGTCATCTTTTCCTGCTTTCCTTTAAACGGTGTGAGCCATTTCTGATGCAAAGTCCTTCACAGACAAGCAACAGGAGTTTACTTTTAAAGACCTAAGGACAGTTCAGCACATCTTCACAGTAATAGAAAAGCGTGATGAGGTTAGAGGGAGACTTCGTTCCAAGTGATGTAGAAATTACTGAGTAGAATGGAAATGTTCATGATAAAAAAAGGAGAAGATGAGGAAACAGTAAGGAACGATCCTCATATTTTGTTTGGTTTATAGCAGTGTGAGATCACTTATTTTTCCTTACAAGAATATGGGGAGTTGAAATGCCAGATCACCAATTATTCATCTTTTTTCTACTCTTTTCCTAAAAATCTTTATTAATACTTTTCTTTCTTACAAATGGTTTGTGTTTCTGGACTTTGTTTAAGGCTTTCATACTTTTCATTTTTTAAAAAATTGAATAGTAGGTTATTGGTAGTTTGTGTTATTTTCTACAAGTTTTCTACCCTCTAATATTTGCCTCTTTCTCATGCTATCTTTTTGACGGTTACTTATTTTGGAGAGATTTGATAATGAGCTGTTTGGTAGTTTTCAATAATTTCTCTCTGTGTATCGTGACTAGACTGTGAGTTTTTTAATGATCTATGACTTGTTAGTACAGGCCACTCTGAAGTCACTGCGAGAGCTATAATGATCTCTTCAAGAACATGCTAGCCGTGCTTAGTGAAGATTCAGATCCAACATTTAGCTTCAGGCCTTGGAGTGATGAAGTAGCTTAATTATTTAGTCCGTAGTAGAGTGATGAATTAACTTTCTGTCTATTCACTTGATAATTCATTTTTCTCAGTTTTTCTGTTAACATTTCAATATTACAAATACATCCATTCCCAACAAACGTTATATACGGAGTTATAAAAAAAGTTAAAAGTTAAAAATCTTTCTGACATTGTGGTGCTTGTGATGTATGGTTGTACAGAAAATGTAAAGTTAATCTGGAACTGTCATTGTGCTAGTTCCATTTGTGGAAAAACTAAAAACTTTAGTATTATTTATTTTATTTTCTAGAACAACATGGTCAGATGCACATTGTATTTCAAACAAAAAGATTTCCAGAATGTAAAGAATACATTTAAAATGAAAATAGAAAATGTGTGTATTTATTTTTTTTTTGCAGGGTTAGATGTCTTACTGGAAGATGATCATGCTACTCACTGCTTAATTTAATACTACAAATGTGATGGTAAATGATTAACTTTTTTCATTTTAAATAACCAGTTAATGATTTTAATTTCAATTTCCAGTGCTGTTTACAATCCTAGTGCCAACAAGGATACTCTGTCTGCCTTGGATTATCAGGGTCCAAAACGCAAGCTTTACAGTGCTGTACCTGGAAGACTTTTTATTGTTGTAAAGCCATATCAACCTCAAGGAGAAGGGGAAATTCACCTGCATAAAGGAGACAGAGTAAAAGGTGAGTAAATAATTTTGGCTAAGCATTGAAATTTTATTTTATATTTTAGGAAAAAATCTGTCTCATATTTAATAGAAGTGCTTTTTCCTTTGTTTCTTTAGAAGGTATTTTGCTCCTGGTACTATTTTGTAACCAATCCATATTCAGCTGCCATTTTAACTTTGATTTTGAAGTATTACTAAAATTCAAAAACATGTGCAGTAATAGCAGCATGTTGCACAGAACATGTAATTGGTTTCTGTAGTCATTCCAAAAAGGCGTTAGCACTTTAAAAGTTTGTAAACTTGTTGGCTATCCAAAAAGCTCAGGAAGGAAACAGCAATAGGGTCAAGTCAGTCTCTGTTCCTTTCCTCATGGAACAATTTACTGGTTGAATAGAAAGAGTTTCCTCCTGAGAGTTAGGATAAGTATGTAGATAGAGTCTGGTGTAAATAATCTAGGGAGCAAATATGGTGATACGCATCTCATTTCTGGTGCACTTCCCAAGCAAGAACATGGTAAAATCAAAAGTAGAAATTCATGTTATTACTTTGAAGACAATAAGTACTTCCAGATAAGACTGAGAGAGTGAGGCATGTGCTATACAAGAAACTTCCTAAGAGAGTTAACTGCAGTTTAATCTGTGGTTTTTGCACATCCAGGTAAAACTGGAACAAAAGATCTTCTACTCAATACATGTAAACGAAATTCCAGTTACTGAAGGCAAATAAAAAGGAATAAATTCAGAATGCTAACTAAAAATGTTAAACAGACGAAGATTTCCCTGCAATTGAAACTCTTTACCCTCCAAAGGAAAATATCCCCTTTTCTGATCCTGTATGTAGTAGCTGGAAGTAATCAGGGAGATATTAAAAAGTATTTTTCTATTTTGGAAATGGTTGACTCTTGAAGCCATTTGTAAGTTCAATAATTTTTTAAACTCAGTCCTTCAGAAGGTGTAGAGCAAATCTCAAGAATGCTGCACTTTAAAGATAAAACACATGTGAGATGTGTTTTAAATGCAAGGATGAATGAGGAAGGTTGAATTTAGGTGAGCTGGTGATTGCTGTAGGGCTGAAAAAATGATTTGACAGTTCTGAGACTCTTCCCTGTCTGATAGGAAGCAGTGATTATGAGTGGAAAAAAATGTTGCACAAGGAAATTAGGGAGAGCCAATAGGATCACTTAATAAAAATCTGTAGAAATTGATAAGTAATGGGAGTTAACTAAACTAGAGTAAATTTAATAAAGGCAAGCAAATTCCTTGGGAATGCCAGATGTCAAGTAAAATTCAAGCCACAAATAGCAGCACTGACTTCAAATTCAAGGAAAATTGACAGAGATTTGCATCTTCTGGGAACCTATTTTGTAAGCTTTCAGTGTATGTGAATAAATGCAAGAGAAGTAATGCATAATATCAGTTAACAAAAGCCTTGAATTTTCAAAAGAATGGGTACAACCTAGAGAAAGGTGAAGTTACATTATGAGTAACTGAATGCAAAACAAAGCAAATTGAATATAAATGCAATTTTCATACTTTTTACATAACAATACTGAAAATGTGAAGGCCTGGGGTCTTGCGTGGAATTTGTGCTCACTGAAAAGATGCAGGAATAAGACAGTAGAAAAAGCTACATGTTAGTGAATTGAAAGAAAATGATAACAAAAAACTGAAAGTTATGCACATTCCAGAAGTTTTTGCTTGAGCATAATCTCAGAAAGTTTATAATCACCAGGGAGAATTTCTGGTTCCTACAAAAGGTGAAATTTGAGGAGCCATGAGTGGTACTAAATAACTTTCTGCATTAGATGTGTTCATGAGGTCCCTAGTAGCTGCCAACAGATAAAGAATGAATACGGCTGAGCAACATCTATCTTTTGAGAAGTGTTATATCCCTGCATGATTTTGTTCAACTGGGTTGCTGGATTTAAAGAGTAATACTTTTCTTTATGTAGAGGATTTAAGAAAAGATAGACCATAGATTCTATACACCAGAATAAAGCATCTGAGACTCCAGGTAGTTCTGGAGTAAGATAAAGCAGAAAATGCTTTTCCTGACAGAAGTGGAAACAGTATGACACATTCCTTGGGATGCTGAAGTCTGTTGAATGTTCATTACCAGGCTACTTGTTTACAGTAGAATTTGTGTTGATTGTATGCAAAAATATCCAACAAACAAGGGATTTAAATTTCAACAAAGAGTTTGAGTTTAATAGTTAAATGAATTAGTTTGGGAGCTACTGTGACAGTAACTGGAAAACAATGCAGAGGGAAATTAGTTTACTTTTCAGATCTTCTTATAATAGGATGATCAGAACATAACACAATGATTTTGTGGGGGCACTAACCAAAGCATGTAAAACTACTGAAACAGAAATTGAGGATAATTCATGTTTATCGAAGCTGAATATAAATTATTTATTACCCTTATAAAAAGCAAGGCTTACCTATCCAACATCGAATCATCTCTACAGGGATTCTTCAGTTTCAAATATATGATCTGTATATTGAAGTAAAATGTAGCAGAGATCTTGGATTGGTAGCAGAGACCTTGTTTTACAGCATTTTATAGAACTTCAATGCAGTGAAGTCTAGTGAGATGTTTATACATGTCGATCCTTTTAGGAAAGCTTGGAAAAAGAAAAGAATGTACATAGGAAAAAGAAAACAACAGTAGTTCTGCTACTTAAGATGGAGTCTTGCTGAGTGTAATTTAAGTCTATTTGCACAGGAAAGCTAGAGCCATATCATAGACTTCAATTACTCATCAAAGAAAAAAGTTTCAGAAGCATATCAAACCCTATTTCTTGTTATCATGTCAGTGGTTCCTCAAATGTCACAAAAAATATGTCAGAATGTACACAACAAGGTTACACAGAAGATGAAGAGTCCAACTGAAATGACATTAATGCTTTAAAAAGGTCTCACAGAATGGTACTTATGTATGGAGGAAGAATTCAAATTTACCAAACTTTGACAAAAATCTAGGGTCAGTTAAACAATATATGCCTCTATTCAAGTGAAAATGTAATTATTTGAATCAGAGCAAATAAATAAATAAATAAAAATTGTTCCAACAGGAAGGATTGATGGACTTCCTCTCCATCACCTGAAAGCACAGACATTAAAACTCACATCTCTCAGTATTGTGTGCTGGCTATCAAGTCCTCCTTTGTGAGCAGAAGATCCACTAAGTACCTGGTAGATCTTGTGTCATTCTATCCCTGAAACTTGCTTAGCAAGTCCACGATCCAGTCAGCACTGAAATTTTGCACAGGTTATGTAACAGCCTATTAATTCAATATCATTTTATTTTGTCTGGGGATACACATGCCTGTTAGGAGGCTTAGAGACTCGCTGTGTGTAAAAACATTCTTGCCTTGCATTTAAAAAATAAAAAGCTTTCTCTTGACCCCACCTCATGTGCCAACTTGAGAGCTGCACTGTACCCTGATGCTTAGGTGGTTCTTGGGTTACAGACTAGTACAGAAATTCCTTATGGGGTTCCAGGCTCTGTTCAGTTTGACTGTTCTCATCAGAGTATCCTGTAAGATTGATCACTATATAGATGTTACACAGCAATAACACAGAACAACATGTTAGAGAAAGGGATAAATTGGGAAAAGTTTTTATGTGTTTTATTTTATAACTTGGTACAGTAAGACAGGACATGGTGGTGAGTGAATCCCTAAACTCTTGATAAGAAGTGCTTTTATCAGGTGAAGATTAGGCAGAGTTCTTATCTTTCTAAAACCTTTGAAAGTGCATGAGTGACAACAGATCACAGTAGATGGCACAAAGAAACTATTCAGAAAAAGATATGAATGAGCAAGGTCCGAAGAAAATGTAAACTAAACAAAATGGTCTTGTATTAATAGAATATTACATAGCCTCTACAAAAATATCAGCTTTATTTTTAGTTGTTAGTCATACTCACTGACATCATTTGTGTGTCTGCCACTCATGAGAGAAGGGCCATGGCTGATATAAAAATAAATGTTGATATATTTATACAGGTTTCATTCAAACATAAATGAAGAGCTAGCTTCATTCCCCATTGAAATATTTTTATCATATTTTGTTTCTTTTGCATTTTGCTATGGGCCTACAATTCCACTGCAATAAAACTAGTTCATTCTAAACAGACACACACAAACACACAATGTAGAGTATATTCAAAACGCACTTCAATAATCTTTTGCATTGATATACTTAATTCTTGAACTGTAAGTCAAGTGGCATCTTTTATAACAAAACTCAGGTATGGATAAGGCAATGCTTCTAAGCAGTTTGTGTGTGAAGAATGGATACTTACGTGTGTCATGAAGGCAAAGAACTACAGAAGAATGCATGCATCCTGAGAGGGTTACCTGTGATTCACGTCTGTAGTAGCATACCTTGTTGTGAAAGTAGTAGATGCTACCTTTGGTCCCAACTCAGAGCAGACAATCCCTTAAAAACAAAACAATATCCCTTAGAAACAAAACAATAAAATTTTGGGTTTTTTTGTTCAGAAACAGTGTTATATTACAGCATATCTGAAATGGACATGAATTACCACTTACTGACTGAAAAAAAAATAAGCATTGCCTAATTCAGATACTTTGAAAACCTCTGAAGCCTCATCTTGCTCACAGTTTTGCTCTTTCTTTCTATTATTGTGTGCTTTTATTACAGTTTGTCCATTTGCCACACGATTTGTATGTTTCTAATTTTTGGGTCCCAGAGTATTGTCTACCTTATGGGTGGCCTCCAACTCTGAATTTCTGCTTCTCTCTTTTATTTTTATTGCCTCTCATGGTATCACCACCCCTTCAGTTTCACCTGGAAGGCAAATACATGGGCTAGTTCTGAAAAACGCTTGGTTTCTCTGTTTCTGTGATTAAATATATTTCCTAGTGTTTGTCATTTGGAAATATGGGAAGTTCTTCTGGTATCTCAAATGTGTTCCAACATAGAGTTTTTTGGGAATCTTATCAGATGCCTCCTGTGTAGGTGCCGTCTGTACATCTGAGAGGAGCAATCAAGGTCTGCTCCCAGATGCATTCTTTTTTGTTAAAGAAAGAGAAGTCAGACAGTAGTGGTGACTTGATCATCTGTTCTACCAGAAGGTCAGCAGTTCCCTGCATTAGAAATAATGACCCTTATAACACTACTTTTACTTCAGTGTGCTCTCAGCCAGTAGGGCAATCCAAATATATCAGTAACATTTTAATTCCTTGTGAAATCTACTTATAAGTCATTTTAAAAAAGAAAGATTATTAAACACCTGCTGTGCTTGAAAATATTGCCAGCAGACAGTGTTTGTGGGCAGAAGGAAAGTTGTTCTCCTGGGACTTTTGCAATTGTTAGATTAGTAAATAAAATCCTGGAAAGGGAAGAGCTACATAAATGTATTTTGTTTTTCAATAGCATTTTGTACCTTGAGTGAATGAGCCAGGCAACTGAATTTAACCTAAAAGGTTTGCATAAGGATTGTTATACTATAAAATATGAAGGATGAAATTAATGTGAAATTAACCTTGCTCAGATTCATTGGTTTCTTTACTGTCTCCTGACTTGATCAGTTTGATTTAAATTCCTAACATAAGCTGTTGTGACTCATCATAGATAATAATCTAATTCATTTCTTCCAGTCACTCGTATCTAAAGGAGACAGAATTGTGCTTCTAACTGGTACATCAGAGTAATATGACAAACACACGGCCTTGCTCCTGCTTGAATAAGAGTGCTTGCTTTGCTCAGGAGTCTACGTGAAAGGAGTTAGGATGTTCTTACATCTTCAAATCTCCATCATCTTCAGTAGTAACTGACCAAAAATGTTCAATAGACACAGAATACCAATGAGGTGAGAAATGGATTGGATATGATCATACTCTGTCATCTGACAGAGTAGTATAATCTCCTGAGTCTCCTCTAAGTCAATTTGCAGCCACTTCTCTAATTCTCTCTGCTCTGCACTCCCCACATCTGGCTCTATCTCAGCCTTCCTAAACAGAGATGGTGATAAAATGTATAGAGCTAGAGATTTTCCCATTTCTTGATTCTAATTTGTTCAATATTCAGATCAGTACAGGAGGATTGTGTTGTGCAGTTTTCATCTCTACTCCCCTTTCCTCAAACTAAGACACACACCTGGACAGCAGCAAAGCGGTTAGCTTCGTAAAAAGTAGTTCACAAAGGCAAAGAGGAAGAAAAAGTTTACAAAGCTAGATCTCAACTGGAGCAGCGCAGTTCATTCAGTTCCATTTCAGTTGAGCTCTCTTTCCTCAGATTTAGAGGATTAAGGGCAGATTATTGCATTTGTAGACTTTGACGTAGTGAGTGATTGCTCTGTTAACAATCCATCGTTGTCAACCATCTCACAAGCCAGGGCCTCTTCTTGAACGTTGCTTGTTTTTTCTCTTGACAAAATACAGGCGGTAAAGGGAAAAAAAATGCTGCTCTGAGACAGGATTTAGCCTGATATTGACTGTGGCCGTGGTGGCTGCGGCCAAAACTTTTAAGTTTTCCCATCCTTTAGTGGTGTAGGGCAGTGGTGGGGGAATAATGCACAACCAGAAGACATGAAGTTATCAGAGTTTAACAGTTAGTCTGTTAAAAGAAATCAGACAATTTAATGGTTGAATTATAGGCCAGTAGGGTTGACTTTCAGATAAACAAGAAAGATCATAGATTACAGAAATTTGAGTAGGTTAATCCTAGAAGTCACAGATGATCATGCATTGGTTTTAGAGGCAAAACTGGAAGTTAAATGTGAAATCCAAAAGTGAGAAATATCTCTGTCCATGTTGCTTCCCCAGTTTCAGTTCTGTGCGATGTTCCACAGACAGAGATGGGGAAGGACTGCTGAATTTGCTTCTCCACTAGAAGAAATGTCTGTGGAGCTACTGTTGAATCTGACTGCTCAGGTCAATCAGGCAAAATCATTAACTGCGGATACACAAGGCTTTCCTTCCAGATTGTACGCGGACAGCACAGGAACATTTTCTGCATGGCAGCTGGGACTTGTTTGCATGCTGGAGGCCTTAAGATGATTTTATCAGTGCTATAGACAATTAGTTCCTTTCTAGTAGTTTTGCGCTCGTCTTAAGATATGTCAGTCTCTCTTGATCATTTTGAAAGCCAGAAATGATCTGCCCATAAGGCAGAACAGACAGATCTTGTTCATCATTAATGACAGGGAGGGCAGGAAGGATATGTCTCTGGAACAAATGAGGATACATAAAGAAATGGAGTAAAATTTAAACCAGATTTTCAGAAAAAGAGAAAGCAAGAGTAAGTTGTAACTTGTATTGACCTGCAGTTGTCTTGCTTGTAATATATGAGTCAAGATGCATTTCAGATGCAGAGAACTGTCACTCTGCAAGGTAACTGTCACTTAATTTACTTTTCTCTTTACTTGCTTCTATGAAAACATAGTTTAAACCTTTAATTTTTTTATACTGAAACATATTTAGAGGAAAGAAATTGCCCCTATAACACAATGTTAAGAAAAAACATTTTTAAGTTGTAACTTATTAAAGGTATTTTTTAAGCAAAACTGTTTTTCCAATGAAACACCTACTCTTGGAGCAGTTATCTGTCATTTGGAAGCTGTCCTTTCAAAGGGCAAATAGTTCTGGAAATTTGCATCAAACTGACACTTCTAAAAGAAAAAAGACTATAGTAGATGTTTCTGAGAGAAATAATTTGTTTTTGTGCCCTTCAGGAAATTAAAAAGTATACAGCTTAATTTAAAAAAAATCCAGGTGATGAATTGTTGTTTACAGCTCAAATTTTCACCAAACCTTTCTATCTACAATTCAGAGGAAAGCCTTTTGCATTTCATTAGGTAAATAGCACTTGTAGCAATAACTGACCAGTGGTATAATGGTAAACGATATGGTCAAACTGCATTTTGAATGGAAGGGGCACTGTCATTGTTCCTTTCAGATGAAGAAGGAAATTCTGAAATTTTCTGCTTTCTACTGCGAGTTCTACAGAATGTTCTTAATTCCTCCTCTCACTAAAAGTATTGCGATCTTCAGCTGCTCATTGTTAGCAAACATGTTTACTTTCAGCTCTGATGGCTCTTACATCAGCATAGGCTAGTTCTGTTGGTAGATTTTTCAGCTCATTGTCAACTTCACTTGACTCTATTGCTATTGTGATCTTTTCCTTTATTCTCTCACTTGTAGAAATATTCTTTTTTTGTAGCAGATCTATCATTACCTCTACGGATAAGTATTTGTTTTCCCATGAAAGAGTGTATTTTATAGTAGCACCAAAATTGGTTGTAGATATTAGAAAGCAGTTTCACATAAACCCTGTAACATCTATAGACAGTCGCCTGTATTTGGCTGTAATTTCCATTACATTTTTTGCAAAAAGGATAACTAGAACAATTCTTCTGTTGAATCTTCAGCATTATTAAGAACTTCAGAAATTGTTTGCATTATCAGTGGATGGAAAAATGTCCTTACACCCTACTATATGGCAGTAGAATAATGAAGGGAGCTATAATGTGGAAGAATACATTTTCTTGTATTTTGATTTATGGTCATACGGTGGATTTTTGGTCATATGTTGAGTAATGTAGTTTGAGATGAGCATGTTATATTGTTAATAAACTTAGAGAAGTTGTTAGAGTTTAAATACCCTACAACAGATTGGTACTGTATATAAATTCTTTACCATTTTTTGGACTTCACCAAGGTAGAATCTGGCTTGCATTAAGCATAATACTTAAATGATATTAAAATATAAGATTCTAATAGGATTATGCATATTTTCATGTTGTTCAACTGCTTGGTCTTTGTCCAATTTTGATTTGAACTTTTGTTCATGTAATTAAATATAATTCTTGTTTTAAACTATAGTTTTGTTGTGAAAAGACATACCAGAATTCACAATGTTAATAAAGCCTTAATTTTATTCTTATAACATCGCATTCTTTTTTGTAATTCATATTGTATGTAAAGAAACTCTGGCCTGCTCTTACTGTAGCAACCACATCTTTTGTTTTTACAAAAAGCAAAAGGGACCAAAAAGAAAAAAAAAAAAAAAAAAGCTTGAAATGGTAAAGCCTAATTATTAATTTTGGGAAAGTTATCCTTTGATTTAACATTGTTATGTCTTTCAGAAGGGAAAATGTTGACAAGAAAGTCTCTTGCTGGTACCAAATTATCTATTACAATTCTATTGTCTATATCTCTTGTTGTGAGAAGGAAAAGACAGACATTAAGCCCTCATTCTAAAAGAGCGTTAGTGGTTTCAACAAATTTTATATATATATATATATATATATAAAATATTATATATATATATTATATAATATATACATAAAAGTGTATATATATATAATATGTATATTATATATTTAATTTATCCTTCAAGTTCTCTGCTATCTGTGTTGGAATACATGAAGCTTTGCCAGTTTTTATAAATACAAAAATTATTTTATTCTTGACTCCTGCTGCGGAATTTCATATTAATGACACTGCCTGAGATTTATTTCAAGTATTTTTGGTAGTGCAGAACCTATGTATCTATCTCAAATTCTACATTTTTAGTATTAGGCAGTGTGTGCTTCTCCTCCATCTCACCAGTAACTTGTCTTGTCATGTCTCAGTACATCAGCTGCACCACTGGCTTCTCCACATTTTCCTCTTGCAGTTCCAATGGTTTTCTTCTTCTTGATATCCATAATGCTGTATTTCTTTATATAATCATTATTATTTTATTTGTAGATTTAATCTCTAGACAAACTTAGACAAGAATGGTGAAGTCTGGCTGAATTCTAGCAGTACCTCATTTTCTTTTCTACCTCTTTTCCATAGATGTTAGGTCTTCAGGCAGGTCTAAAGATATTTTCTTCCCTCTTGCTATTAGTAATTGCTGATATTTAATAATCCATGCAATAATGGGAAAGCTTTTGCTTTCTGGTGATCTCTTTTTGCCTTGTATTCACAGATGGACTTATAAAAAGCATTCTTTTTCTCATCTTGACTTAGATGTTTTATCAGCTGCTCCTATTGTAAACTCATGAAACTACAGGTGTGACTATCCCAACTTCTGTCTCAATGTGCTTTTTGGACATTGAAATATCAGTGTAACTTAGAGCATTTTTGACAGGTTAATGACAGGTTCAGTTCTGAACTCTCCTCAACATGAATCTTACTGCCGCATTTTGCACTGTCAGCTGATTGGAAGCTTGGACTCGCATTTGTTATTTGAAGCTGTACAATAGGACGCTACAGTGGTTATAATAAATATATGTATGTTATTAATTATGCTTTCCTACTTATTTCATATGTAAGAAATGCACTCTATTCTTATTCAACAGAGTATACATTGTTAAAAATATATTAGCTGTTGTTAAATACCTAATATATATAGGATGAATGAATAGGCTTCTATTTTTTTTAAGACTGAATTATCAGATTGATTTTGTGTAGTAATAAACACAAAATTTTCAAGAACAACTGGAATTTATAAACATATTTTTCATTAATTATACCCCAATTTATATTTGTTAATACTTCTATTTATGTATTATTTCAGTTTTCTTTTTTTTTTTTTTTTTTTTTTTTTTTTTGCGTGTAAATATAGAGATGCAATATTTTCTTCTTATCTAAACAGTAGCAGTAAGTCTTGGGTAACTAAAAAAAAAAAAGTCATGCTAAATTTTTTTAATTTGCCTTCCTTCTCACTGGAGTTGTTACTGTGTTCCAAAATCAGTGCTCACCCCATCAACCTCTGACTTTCTAGACAGGTGTAGGTTTCCCCATATATATGAAGTTGAAGAAGTGCTTGAGAAACAGTATTAATATTGAAACCCACTCAGGTGTAACATTTTGCTTTAATGGATGTTTTCTTGGGTCTAAGATGTACTTCCCGTTGAAAGTGATTGGTATATAAGCAGTTAGTGGAATCTGTGCAACTGAATATGCTATATTAAAAATCTGAAAATTGACACTTTAAAAAATATTTTTCTCTCAAAGATTTCTGTTAGTAGTCATCTGCGCTTCATAAGCAGCACCTCAAATATCTTAGGATTGCATCAATGACAAATGAGGTAAAAATTTAATTTCAAATACTGTTTTCACAGATACTGATTTGTCAGACCAGGCTTCTTACTATTTCTTTAGTATTCTCAGGACACTTTTTTTTTTTTTTTTTTCTTTTTCCCTAGCATTGATTTGATTTTCATCTGAGTCTATAGTAGTGCAAATCAAGTTCAAATTCAAAGCCATTGAGTCACAGCAGTTCCACTGATACAGAATTCAATTGCAAGCAGGCTCTGGGACTACAATTTTAAAGCCTGATAAGGCATGTTTTAACAGAGCAGAGTGCTTATGCTAGAAATCATCAAAATGGCTCTGAGTAAGTTAATATCCCTACCATGCTGCAATGCTCTGCAGAGATCTTACTCTGGGTCCCAAAAACCACATGCATTCGTTAGCAAAGAGATGAGCTTGAGCTAATTAGCCTTGATTTTCAGCAGGGCCAGTTAGCTTGGCTGGTTAAGAAAGTAGACTGCTACAGAATTGTGCCGCCTTGACTCCCATGGACTTATTTTTGGTAGCTCAGGGACCTCCATGCTGAACACTAGGTTTTGTACAGATGTACTCTGGAGACCTGTGTTGTATGACTGACCTATGTTCCTAGTCAACCTACTCTGAAGAGCTATCCATGTTTTTATTAGTCTATTATATCATATGTATTCTATTAAAATAATTGATAGTATATTTTTAATAGAACATTTATGTTCTTTTAGTGTATATTATTAACACAGTGATTAGGAAGAATCTCACCTCCAATTGCTTAGAAGTAAAAACATGCATTATTATTGTGCAATTATTACAATCCTTGATAACTAGAACTAAAGCTTTTTTTTTCCATTTGAAACTTACTATGTCCCTATTTTTATTATCTTCTACTGAGAAAGGACACTGAAATGTTTCAAAAGGCATGTACATTGTGTAGTGCACCTATGGGATGTTTTTGCTGCTGCATACTCAAACTATTGAACCACATTACTTGACCTATATTACACGTCTCTGGAGTTACCCACTAAATAAAACGGCATGTTTCCTTAGGAAGTACAAAACATATGAGATCTCTTTCTCTCCATGTATACATATATATGGAAACCCAGTTTCAACATGGATTCAATTTTACGGTGTGTTCATCACTTCAGCTTAATCTGAACAGGAAGGACACATTTTTTGGTGTTAATACGACCATACGTTTATTCTTTTAAATTGGCAATGCAAAAACTGAAAATGAAAGGGATTATGTAAGGGCTGAAAAACTTCTGATAAAAATAGTTTGGGCAGGGGTTTCAAAGGTTGATTAGGGTTAAGTTACGTTTGAAGTTTACTCTGTGCTTACTTTTGCAGCAATAGAATTTAAGTTATTAGATAGTGTGTTTGCTCTTAGGAGCATGATATTCAATTATTATTAAAAAGTTTTTCAAATAATCTTAGTTTTTACATCAGAAGAGAAAAAAGTCTAATGCTTCCTATGTCTCTATTTTTAGTTTTAAGTATTGGAGAAGGTGGATTCTGGGAAGGCAGCACCCGGGGACATATTGGATGGTTTCCTGCAGAATGTGTTGAAGAAGTTCAGTGTAAACCAAATGAAAGCAAACCAGGTAATCAGTTTAAGTTCTTGTTGAATTCTAACAATGACAAATGTGACATATGGGACAAGCAGAGACAGCCTAGATGGTAATGTGTTATACAGCAGTGTGTTTGTGCAATATTAGAAACTGGAGAATTAAATAAAACTGAGCTGCTGAATTAAAAAAATATAGGTTTATTAATAAGATTTTACTGGATGCTATCTAAGCAGTCTTTCACATGAGGGATGATGCTGTGAAGTACTGTGAAATCTCTTTCATGGAGCTGTATTCACAAATTTGCAAAGTGGTGTGCTGTGCTTTACCTTCTTACAGTATGGGAGAATAATTAGACAAATAATGGAAGGAAAATCGATCAGTCATCTCCCAGTCTAAGGCAGTCATATAATGTATTATACTCTTCTTCATAGAGGCGATGTTTCCTCTGTTGACCTTTTACCAAATTTTAGAGGAGACATCTGTTAGCAGGATGGCCCACATACCACCTTGCTGATAAGAAATGAAATAGAATTCTCCATTATCCTACACTTTAACTGCCATGAGTAAACCAATAATGACTTCAGGAAGTAGTCTCTACATTTCAAGTAAAATAAAAGAAAAATGAACATTGAAGCATGCTATTTTAAGAATTACCTAGCATCTCATAATTTCTGTCCTTTTAAGAATTACGATATGAGGACATACTCTCTAATTAAAAGCTCATTTTAAATGAGCTCTAAGAACATAATTAATGTTCTCTACAAATGTGGGCAGTTCTAAATTAGCTATCAATGTGTTTTGGTTCTCTGAGGTATTGACTAAGAATTTCCTGGCATTGCACAGAAAATACCCTAAAATTTATGCATAGTATTATTCATTCATGAATATTATTATTTTAGGTGTACCATTGTAAACTGCACAGGCATACTTCTTTTACTTCTTGCATGTGCACTAAAGTATATATATAAACTGGATGGTATGGAATAGAATTGAATATTCTGGATAGGATAATTCCAGAGTAGTAAGAATCTGGAGATGTTTGTAAGATATTGTAATTATTTTAATTTCCTTTCTTATAATGGAAGCAGAGGTAAAATGAAATAGATTTTAAGGGATAAGCAGAACAGGAGATCAAAAAGGTTGCTTTTATAATACGAAAGCTATAAGAATGAAGGAATGTGGCATCAGAGACAGTGCTCTAAAGATAAGCAAGCACTACATGGAAAGGTTATACTTCCTCTTCCATTTCCCTTTTGAGGAATAATAATAATAATAATAATAAAAAAACAACAGGCAAAATCAAATCTAATATTTGGAGAGAACAAATTCAGCCTATAGAGTAATGAGAGAATAGTTGGGTAGCTCCTCAAAGGGAGCTTAAGAAGAAATAAGAAGAAATAAGAATTTAAAGACGTGGAGGTATATTAAACAAAAGGAAGACTGAAGCTGGAAATGATGAATCTAGGAGCAGTGAAGTTTGTTCTCAAATATGGGATAAGACAAAGAGAATAACAAAATTGGAATTCCAGTATACAACATTTTTCAGAAACAATATGGAACAAGAATAAATTCAGTCAATGTGAAAGATAATTTACTGAAGCGTAACACATGAAAAATTCTGAAGGCCCCTCAATAACAGTTTGTGGCCACTTGATTGGAGGACTTCAGAAAGATATAGTCTGTATAGGAAAAATGTCATAAACAGCTTTCTTGGCTCTATCATGGCAACTCTGCATTACATCAGAGCTGTGTATTTTTGTATCCAAATCGGAAGAAAGTTCTGGGGAGGGAGATTATGTGAAGTTCTAACAAATGAAAGCAGTTTTATATCTTCTTTAGGCATATGCAGTAGTTTTGTACAAAGTAATCAAATCTGTTTGTCACAGAACCTTAAAGGTCTTTTCAAGAAACAGTACAGAAGTAAATTCAGTATATCACAAGATTATTTTAATGTATGACAAGGAACAGTGCTTTGATCAGTCAAAGAAAATGAAAATTAAGAAAAAAATTGTTTTGATAAGAATAAAAACATGACTAAATCTGGAAGTACTGAAAGAACACCAACAGAAACATCTTAACATTTTCTGACGTGAAATTTTGAAATCTTCTACCATGTGTCTGGTACAACACCAGAGCACTTATTGTTCTTTGTACCTTGTCTTTCTGATTGTTCTTCAGTTTACTTATTGTAAATTTTTAACATTACCTGAAATTCTTAAGTTTAACATTCTTCTTTGCCAAAAAATAATATGATTAAACAAACACGAATGTGCACAATTTCTACACCTTTAAACTTGTGCACTCACGTATTTTCCTGGGCTGTCTGGAAAACTCTGGCTTTCTGCCCTACACTCAAAAATCACAGGTAAAGTACAGTACACGCCTCTCTGTGCTATGAGCATGAAATATGTCAAATCCAAAATATATGCCATATTGTCATTGAGATATGGTATGGACTGAAAGCAGCTGATCACTGAATTGCTCTATGCAGTTAGCTTCATTCCTTTTGCATAGGAAACAATGGGAATGAAAAGAGAAAGCTTTATAAGCAAAAATCAGCCAGTACTCCCTCTGAGTACAAATGCAAAATAATTTAGAAAAATGTGTTAAGCATGGTGAAAAGATTAGAAATTAAATTAGGTCTGCTGGGATTGCTGAAAGAGCATCAGCTGAGAAACATCATAAACTTGTGGAAGTTGCAAGAATTTGCATCTTGGACTTTGCAAAGAAGCAGAAATTCTTACGATAATGATTTAGTAAGTAGATCATCATAATGTGTAGGAAATGAATCTCAAACTCAGCTCTTTTCAGACCAGGACCAAAGCAATAGATTTTTATTTTTTTTTTTTTTCTGTAAATGAGATTTAGGAACATTTCTTCAAATGACTTCCCTTTGCTATTAAGTTTGAATAATTGTGTTTAATAGTAGCTTGCCATTTGCATGCCAAGGGTGAAAGAAATAGTTCTTGGAAAAAACAAACCACAATTAAACACTACATGCCCAGTAAAACTGGCAGGCAGGTGTTTCATGTCATGCTGATGTATAATCTCACTTCAAAGACAAGTTCAATTTTCAGGGAATTTCGTTGCCATCCAGACTCTTCTCTGGAAGTAGGCAGCACAGAATGGCGCCTGGTTCCTGCGATCTCTTCAAAGATACCATGCCAGCTTGGCAAGTTCTGTTTTCCAAAAGACAGTCATATTGACTGACATTAATTCTAAAACGCTTCTTTAATCCTTCATTAGTTGAGACTTGTAGAAAATATTCCATTATTTTCCTAGGACTGATGCTGGGCTTACGGGATTTTAATTATCCAGGTCGTCTCGTTTACTCTTTAAAGCACAAGATCTTTTTTCTTTTAGCTTTATAAAGTTTCCTTAGTATTTCAAGAACAAATGAAATATGAGTTATGACAAGAAAATCATTATCAGTGGCCTGCTGTATTCCTTTGCTTATTTTTGAAAACTTATGAATACAAAATCTTCATGCTATCTTGTTTTAAACAATGTATTTTTAGTAGCCATATTTAACATTTTTCTGAATCTTAGAGTCAGAAGTATTCTTTCAGGGGAGATTGGTACAACTTTTTTTTCTTCTAGCACAAACACAAAATACAACTGTTACTTATTTCTTTCTGCATTGACAGCTTTCCTTTGTTATTCAGGAATGAACCAATTCCGATGCTATTTTTTTCTTTTTCCTAAATATGAGAATAGGATAGTGGAATAATGACTTCAAAATAAAAGAGGGGAAATCTAAGATAGTTGTTTGGAGGAAATTCTTCACTCAAAGGGCAGTGAGGCCCTGGTGCATCTGCCCAGAAGGAACTGTGGGTGCCCCATCCCTGGAAGTGCTCAAGGTTGGGTCAGATAGAGCCCTTGTCAGCCCCATCTGTGAGGGGCAGCACTGCCCATGTCAGGGGGCTCGGATTGGGTGGGCTGTAAGGTCCCCTCCAGCCCAAGCCATGGTATGATTCTGTAAAAATAGATTGTTTGCATGTGTGCCAAAGTGTTCTGGGTGGATTAGAATCATGTTCTGCAGGAAAAGCTTGATATGCACGAAACCTAAGTTATCTGACATTTATGTAAATATGAGGCTCTAACTTGTGTTAATAGACATCTTAATAGGATTTATTAGCTAAGTAATGCAACTCACAGCAACACAAGTCATCTTGGATCTCTGGCAGCAATAGTTTGCATACACTGAGGACACACTATATAACGTAGATAAAATAAAAAGCAAGGCTCTTCCTCTTACCAGCTTATTTTCCTCTTAGAATTCATTTTCTTTCTTAATATCGGGAGAATTTCTACCTAATACTTGCCAGTGGCAAATGAAGTATGAAATAATAAGTTGTTCTTAAAATCAGCTGTCTCACCAATAGAATACCATAAGCATAGATATTTTCATTTGCTTTTCTCCCATCACTCTGTCTTGACAGATATAATACAGAAATGCTTTCTGTTGGATTTGCAATTTTACACTCCATGTCCTTCAGCGCTCATATATTGATTACCTGATTACTTGTAGCTGAGGTGAACCTTCATTTAGTTTTTTAGCAAGAAGTGATCTTTAATGTGTATTGCTGTTTCCTGCTGTGTTCTCTACCAATTGATTTGCCTGAAGAACTCTTAGATTTTACAGATGATACCAAAATGTAGGCTCAGCGTGTCTTTTAGTTATTCTCACTTTAGAAATTCCCTTTCATTTCTTGACTTCCTCAGTGTACCTTTCCCTGAGTTCTTTGCTTATCTTTCATATCGTCTTTTGGGTTATTTTTCGCTCAGCAGCAACCTCCATGCATTTTTCTATCCTGTGGCCTTAGGGTACACATTATAAGCAGTTGTAGCATGTCTAATTCAGAGAATGAGGGGAAGATTTGACATATAAAATCTCTGCACTTCATAGAGTAGTTGATTTCCTAGCAAGCTCACTTTATTTCTCAAACTTTGTATTTTTCAAATTCATATTTTTAAATTTACACTTACATTCAATTTAATAGTAAAGTTTATCTAAATCTCCTTTTATGTTTCCCTCAGATTTTCTATGATCCTTTGTTTCAAACTTATACTCTTATTATTCAATTTTTCTACCCCTCTCTTCCTCGCTCTCCCCCTCCCCTTCCCTTCCTCTCCTCTCTTCCTCTTTCCTTTTTCTTTTCCTTTTCCCTTAAGCAGCTTTACTAATGAGATCCAGCTTTTTACCTTGTTTACAGTAGTCTTATAGATACTGTTAGGTCTTCATACACGTTTTTTTTTAACTGGTAATTTTTGGACACTTGGTATAATACTCTGGAGTATATGCTCTGAATCAGCCATCATTTGTGCTTTTGAATTTACAATATTTCTGCTTATTTGAATAGTTTTTTAGTTTTGTGAAGTTGTATTTTACATTATTCTCTTCGCATGTGCCTACATATAATGGAATATAGAGTGTGATTTCTCACCTGACAAAGAGGTGCTTTGCTGCTACTTCTGGTATAGATAAAATCAGGGACTATCCACATCACCAAGCGGTCCAGCAGGAAGAAAGCAAATCCAAAGAGTGAACCTCACATTCATAACACAGGCGCCTGAGTGCTCATTTCAGACTAGACATATTTTGGGCATGTGATTCGAACAGTCACTAGTGGCATCTTTCATTTAGTTTCCTCTTAAATGAATCTTCAAATGTACAAACTCTGAGCCTGCTCAGTCTTGTGGGCTTTTAGCAGTGTGGGGCACTTCAAAGCACATTTCTAGCCCAGGCTAAAATGCTAATGTAGATGCTCTCATGCTGACCTCTAGTGTCACTGGTGCTCAGAGCAGATGCTATCTAGTGTCTAAGGTGGTCTTTCTCTCTGAAAATGTGTATACCAGTAAGTTCGGTACAGCTTGTTCCTGTGTTCTTAGCAGAGTGAAAACACAATAGATTTTCCAGTAACAGAACATTTCCCATGTTTGTGTTTTACCCATGTAATCATACACTGATTCTATAAGCAGAAACTGTAGTTTGCCTCATCCAGCATTCCCTCTAGATGTCAGAAGCTACCAAACAGTTTAAAGTTGTATTAATAAAAGGAACGCTTTACTACACAGACTGCTAATATTGAGATACAGAATTTGCTTTATTACACATTCTCAGTCTTTAACAATATGTGCATTCAGTATAAACAGATATATTCCCAATTTCTGCCTCCCCTTTTTAAAGTAGTACAACACCTTTGCGGACAGTGTAACCAGACAGGCTGGTAGAAAATTGATTTCCATTCTTATAAAAGATGATGTTTCCTTGCTGTGCATAGAGGAGCTATATACATTCTTACATAGCTGATGGTTAATTTCAAACATTTTCTGTTTAACTCCTTGTGAGGTGAAGGGGTGCTAGAAAATTAAAGTTTCACATTCCTTTTTCTACTTCTTCATCCTGGGATAGTGATACAGTGTACTACAAAAGAATATCTTACTGGGTGTGCTCTGTTAGGCAAGCAAACAGTAAATCTTATCCAGTAAATTTGATCTCTTTACGTGGTGTGTGCATGCAGGCATGCATGTATACCTCACTGTATTCCAGTTTGGAACAGAAATGTAATCCAGTGAGCCTTATCCATGAATCATCAAGACCAGAGGACATGATGGAACACGTGTTCCATCCAAGCAGAGCTTGTTTATGCAGCCGAGGACTTGGACTGGGTGCTTGCTGTGGAATAATCCTGTCTTCGGCTACCTGTAGAGGGCTTGGAGCTTTTGGATGTGGCCATCACACTCCTTCCTATGAGCTGTGGGGCACCTGAGTTCTGGAAGGTTTTTGATAATAAGTTTAGATAAATGCTCCTTCCATGTTATTTCAGCTTGAATAGAAGGTACATAGATATCTGTGGCAAAATGATTGTGCAACTGAAACTATTTGACATAAACAGCAAAAATTAAAGACAAAGCATTGCTGCAGCTGGAGAGACTAAAGAAGGAGGTATAAAAATAAATTACATAGGTAAAAAGTGAAAGACGAATTTTTGTTGTGGAAGTTAACCACAAACCTTCTAACGAGAGTTGTGTTAATAGCTGAGAAGTCTGATAGCTTGGAAATGTGTTCTGACAATAGCAAGGGCATTGGCTGAGCTTAATATGGCAGAGCATGTAAACCAAGTAAAAAATTTTAAGCACAAGATTGCCACACATGTAAGTAAGTTTATCACTGTAAAAACATGGTATGATGTGGATACAAATTCAGCTATTTGAAAATAGGTGAAAAGCTCAAGAGATTAATGCTATATCCTTGTAGTTTCAGACACCAGTCCTAAACATGGTTTGCAGTTGAATAGATGCGTTTATGCAACCTTACCCCTGTCTATTTGAGGAATGTCCAGCTATCAAAACCTGGTACCCAGAGCTCAAAAGAACAGGTCAAACAGTATTCTGTTAAGTCCCACTGCTTTGAAGTATACCGTCCAAACCTCTGACCTCTGAAATAAGCTTTTCTGCCCTATTTCTGTATTGTGCACAACAAACCACATGGCTCTCATGGTTCTGAAAAGTTCCACCTTTTGATAAATGATTTTCTTCTGTAAAATATATTTCCCATCTCCAAATTTATAATTTAAAAAAATGTGGATAGGTGACAAGACATGGCACAGCAATCATCCACAGAAATTGTGTTCTGTGTGAAAAAGAATGCTTCACACTGTATTTTTGTACAAACTGCATTCCCTTCCATCAAAGAGTAGGAAAAAAATGCTCTATCCTGGAATGAAAAAAGTGAGTGTGAAGAACTAGACCTAAAGTGCTTTCCACAAATCCCAGCTGACATGGGAACTTGGTACAATAGTATTCAGCCAGTTCTGATAACTCTGTAGCTGAGAATGCAAATCAACTCTAGTTTTTGTCTCGAGTACTGGAAATTTAAAGAATGAACCTCAGCAACTTTCTATACTTTAGCTTTGCTGAGCAAAGTATTTGTGCTCTCAGTAATGATAAACAGCAGTTTAGGAAAAGACTTCTAAATGAATCATCACTCAACAATAATGCTAAAGAGCTGTTTTGGTCCACAAACAAGCTATATTATATGATGGAGTTTTGTGCTTCCCACACAGCCTGGTGATGTGTATTCTCTCTGACCAAGGGTACACTGACCTTCCAGTCAGTGCTCTTCTTACCAAAACATAATGGGAAAAGTCCTGTCCTTTGGAAGACTGAGTCTACCAACTTATTTTGCTAGTTGGCTCCTCTCCCTCAAATTATAGCGGCTTTCCTCTGCTAATAGTATGAGTTTAGTTCCAAGAAAGAGTAAAATAAAGCATTCCATAATTTATTCATTTTCTCAGAACAGCATAAAGCAAAAGCCTAGGTCTAACCTGTCTTCACCTTTATCTCTGAGTAAGTAATTTTTAATACATAATATTTCACTGTGATCTCCTTAGCTGATGTGCACTTCATTGTTTTTACTCTGATTTTCATCCTTATTAAGAGCCACTTGGGAATAACTCTAATCAGTTGAAAAGGAACACCACAACACTCTACAGCATTGAAATAGGCTGAAGTTAAATTGCACAGCAAAAGAAAATTAAACTGAGATGCTAGGAAACTCAACATTCCAAATGCACCTAGGATTGCTTATGTGTGAAATTGGACATGCAAGTACAGACATTTTCCTTTTCTGATTCCTTCTGCGCTTTTCCACTGTGTCCATCTAACTATAAAGGATTAAAAAGTGCCAATTCTGAGGAACGTCTCAAAAAGAAAATGGTTACCATTATGGTATCTTCCTTTTGTTTTCACAATTGCCTTCACATTTTCTATTCAGCCCAGCTAACGTGAAGAAGTAACTTTCAAAGTCTGTGAGCATACATTTTAGATGCTAAAAATGTCTTATGTTAAAAATTACTTAAGAAGTGTCAAAAAGATAAAGTTATAAAATGAATGATTTATACAGTGAGCCAAACTTTGTGGGAATTTAAGCCCAGTTATTGGTTTAAGACAGAATACTACAGCCTGTGGCAGTCTTTGCACAGTTATGCAGTGCACTAGCAATCCAAAAATAATAGCAAATTTTTTATTCTTCATTGTTACTGTGAAAACTACACACATTAATCAAATTGTCGGAGTCTCAGGTCAAGTTATTTGAGTTTTTACCAGTCATTTGTCCTATCTCCATTGCTTGTAGGCAAAATCCATTGCTTTGCCTTTCTGGAGTTTTGGAGCATTTCATATTTTAAGAGTATATATTTTGATATTTTCTTCTCCATATTAATAGCTGTTCTTCTTGATTAGCTGTATTTGTTAATATCTTGTGATTTTGCGATCAAATATATTTGGCCTTTGCTCTTTTTATAAATATCTTAAATTATAGTAGGAGTGGATCTCTAGTTTTCTTTTTCCATTCTGTATGTGTTTTTTTTCTTCTGAAATACATTTCTCTGATGCAGCTATTCAAACATTATTTATCTGGGAATATAACTTCTGTTAAAGTCATTCTGTGCATTCCATCCGTATGTATTGGAATGAAATAAAAGGTCATTTTTCATTTAATTCATTTCATTTGGTATAACTTAACACTTTCTTTTTAAAACCATCTACTTGAAATGGCTGACATAGAGCAAGGCAAATCTTAGATCTCTGCATATTCTGAAAGTGATCATCATTTTCTTCTGTTTTCTCTGGTACTAAATGACACATTTGGGTTTTTTTCCCTTTCTTATTCTTAATGGTTCAGATTAAAGGCTTGACAACAGAGCCTGAAAACTCTTTGAAACACTCCTCAGTTATCTAAGATCAAATCCATATTAATTTAAGGAAGATGATAGAGCATCTACTTACAGTAATGGCAATGCTGGATCTGATCAAGAAAATGATCCCCAAATAGCAGCAGCTGATAGATAATACATATTCTGATCTTAAATTATATCACTGCTATTTGCTTTCATACCTGCCTGCAGCAAAAGAGGGGAAAGGGGCTTTTTCCAGCTTGTTAATAGATCTGTGAGTATCTAATGGGGAGAAAATGTTTTGATAATGTACATCTTAATGACAGCAACTGATCATGTAGAATGAAAATAAGCATGTTATACTGATTCACTGGGGGGGGAAGACAAGAAAAACACCATGAGTTTTTACATTACATACCACTTTCAACTTTTATTCTGTAGAGAAAACCATGCAAGTGTAAGCTTTCTCTTTCCAGAAAGCTATGTTAATTTTATTGCTGAATCAGTATCAAAAAAATATTTATATCAGTCAGAAAATCTGGGATCCCACCTTTCCTCGTGAGTTATTAACCAAACTGGTGGGATAAGGCTTTTAGTTTCTTCTACAAGAGATCATTTTCACTGGAACTTCTTTCTTGAGCTGGATCACCTCTAGGCAGGAATCTGTTCAGTCTTTCGGGTAGCCCTGGATATGGCTGGACCTCGCAGAGAGGAACTGTTTTGCTAGGGTCCTCACACCATCTCCTTTCCATCCATTTCTGTTGCTTTCTGTATCTGTCTGACATCTCACAGGCAGATTTTCTTAGGCATCAGCCACTGTCCATATTCTGCCTGGCAGAGCCTGAAGGCACAGTCAGCACAGCTGCAGCAGATTTTCTGTGGCACTGATTTTAAGGATTGGGCTTTGAAACATGTTGTGCTTACTCAGGCAATCAATACCCCAGAGCGTGTTTATCTAGTTAAGTGAAAGATTATCACATTGATATTGATGGCCTTGTTCTTCAAACCAGGGGCAGGTTATTGGTTTTGGTTTAAATAAACAAATCTGAATAAATGTTTCTAATTCTGAACTCACAAAAAGTATTGAAGTTTTAATGGTAATTGAGCTTGCTTGCGTTTGGAATGGAGTTTGTTAATTTGGGTTGGCTTACTGAATTGAAGTGGAAGATGCCCATGGACACCCTTAACCCTCAATTCTTCTCTATGGGAAGAGTTGGGTTTAGATAAAGGGCATTTGTTAATTGCTGTTGTCTGATGAAGCTACTGTGATTGCCTCTTGAAGAATCAAACACTGCAGAACTGTTTAAAGACAACAATTTCTAAAAAGCTTAAGGAATGAAGTACTTCAAAAAATACCAAAAATAGCTGTAAAGTCAAGATAATTTTGATTAGCAAACTGAAAGAATTTCAGTGTACTGTTTTGGGGCTTTTTTTGTGGCTAAAAATTCAACCAATATAAAAAGTCACAGGAAGCTATTGTCTTTAATTCATGTTTATAGATGTTATGTACGTTCCAAGCACTAGTTTAATGATATCCAGAAAGACATTTAAAATAGTTATGTATTTTGGCTGCTCTCCTGGCACTAATATAAGAACTTATATTTAATTATCTTTATGACAAATAAGTACTTTAAGGAAATTAAATCTAATGTATCTTTGTCTCATTTATCTAAAAATTCCTTACACTAGAAAAAAAAAATAAATTAGATGTGGAGTAAAGGTTAATAAGAAACCTGTAGAAGTTATAATATTCAATTTTGGCTGAATAGTTAAAATGTTCTATCATATGAGCTTAGAGAAATACTTGAACTCCGTCAGATATATTTCTGTGTAATGATACACTGCAGGAGATGGAAAGCCTAAAGTTAGGTAACAGGAGTAGAATTATTTGCAACAGCATTGTAATGAAAGATTGAAAGTATTGGTGTTTGCGGGTGTGCTGTGAATGCACATAGATGTTATGAAAGACAGGCATAGTCAAAAACAAAGTGGATTCACAAAAACAATCCAGTAAGATACCAGCAACACTGAGAAACAGAAAGAGCTTAGAGAATCTTGACAGTGAAAAGATGTACTTAAAATGATTCCACACAATGTGTTTTTCTTTGCCCAGGTGTGTGTGCTGGAGGTAAAGAAAAGGAGGGGTTTTCATGCTTTCAGCATATCTGCTCTAAACAAATTGTCAGTTGAAAAGTGCCTAGGAACAAGAATCACCCAAATTCTCAGTAAAGCCTTACATAAAGTTAAAATTCACGCAGACGTGCTCATATCATGCTTTTACATGGCTGTGTGAAAGAGAGACTTACCACTTTTTTAGCTGCTAAGCAAGCTGTTATGGTTAGAATTACATATTTCTTACATGTACAGTGTTTTCTGTATAATCACAATCATCTTGGGTGCAAATATTGTGCAGCAGTGTTGTCTTTGTCTATGTCTACTGCAATTATTTTCCGTTCCCAGATTCCTTTCCACATCTTTACCAGCACAATGGTTTACGTGGCCACACTGTGGATGGAAAAGGCAAAACACAGTGCTGCAAAAATTTTAGCTACTATTTCTATTCTGAATGTTTCATCTCTCGTGTAACTTAGAAAAGCAATTCCTTTTACATCTGATGTTAAAATCTGTTTTTATCAATTATTTAAAAAAAAAAAAAAGAGAGAGAATTACCTAATTATAAATTCCCACAGGTTACGCTTCTGCTTTATTTGCCAGGACAAAACCTGTGCATTGCTGCAGTCTCATTGAAGACTTGTCAGTGAATAGTAGGCTTCTGAGTGAGGGGAAATGCACACATACGCAGGAGTTGTGCAAGACACTGTTACAAAGTTTGTAAATTTTGCTAAGATTCTGTCATTCAAAGACAGGATACAGTTATGTGCAGTGAAAAAAAGCCATGAGAAAAACCAATACCAGAATCCAATCATTGCTAAAAACCGGAGGATGTTTAAAAAGTAGTAGAAAGAATGGTGATTTTTTTTTTGCCCTAGAAAACAGAAGGACAAATTGTAGATAAATGCACTGCGGAAATAAAGGCCTAGATAAAAACCGGAGGAGAAGCACAAGACAAAATTAGTGTAGAGTTGTAATCCTCTGAGTTTTTCTCATTGCTTTACTACTATGTTCCTAGATGTAGGCTGTTAGCTGCTGATAAAGTAATACTTGCAGACAGAAAGAAAATCTGGCTAAAGAGTGAAGCAGAAAGGGATTCTCTTAAGATAAGGGACTCCTTTGGCTGGAAAAGGGACTTGTAATGTTGCTGTAATTCTTTGGTGACGACATCTCAATATCCAATTTAATTTTAAACTCTTAAGACTCTGTGTCCCCAGATATTTTTGGTATAAAGCTGTCAAGTAAGTTGTTTTTTTTTTCAATGATAAAGACTTCCATAGCTGGGTCAGTTCTTGGCTTTACTACCTCCATTCCTGTAATCATGTCACAGTTCAGCTTTCTTCAGTGTCTTCTCCTAAGCTGTGCTCTTTGAGAATTTTTCTTAAGTCCCCTTGATTTCCCCAGCCTATAAACAGGCTTTTGAGTGGCACTGAAGCTCTGAAATTTTTAAATTTCATAATTATTACCAGACATAATTATTACAGGTAAGAGATCTGAAAATAATCTATAAAATAAAAATATATATATTCTTTCAAGTATTTTTCCCCCCTTCTGGTATTATCTGCATACTTGAACAAGAAAATAAGGTGACAAAAATTTTAGAAATGTAGCAGTATTTAAAACTAGATTGCTGTGATGAGTTTTGATAGGGCATACTCCTTTGGAATTGTACTCTGCATTGTAATTGCAAGAAATACATTTACAGAAGTCTTGCTGGTTAGGAAAACAGATAAATCAAGTGAACTTTTTTGCTCCTCTTTCATTCTTGCTTCCTTTTTTTTAAAAAAATAAAGTTTTAAGGATTTAGGTTTTTTTTTCTTATGAAAATTTTGAATATTTCCATTATTCTCATTCATTCATTTTACCTCTTTCATTGTAAGTGAAATTTGCATGAAGCGTAATACTGACTTGGTGAGGTAGTACCTGTTATCTGGGCTGCATATGGACAGGTGAAAGGGGAAGATATTTAATGTATTGAAAATATCTTGTTTAATGCAGGAAATGATTGAGTTCATAGAAAAACAGGAAGTGATTCTCAGAAGTATCACACTTTCTTACTCTGCAGTAAAAACAACTTGTTTCCAGTTTTTGTCCAATTTTTCTTATTTACCCCATAAGGTATTCTATCAGAGTGAGAAAATGCTATTCCTACTGAACAGCTTAACACTTATTTCTCTCCGCATCAAATTCCATTTTCTGAAGATGCTGCCTACATTGCGGTATAGAAGGAACTATTCTTAGGAATGGATACCCTCAGGTCCCCACTCCCCCAAAACATATTGCAATGCTGAGTACAGGCGCTTGGTAGTACATGTAGACGCAGTACTAGACTTTGACACAAGAACTTATAACTCTTGTAGCTTGGGGTGGGAAGTGTTTATAAGACTGATGAGGAGGAAAAAACATACACCTGAGAAGCAAAATAACTGACATGGATGCAAGTGCTGTTAGTTCTATGTATTTCGGTACAGCACTACCTCCAGCTTTTCTTCTGTTCTATGCATATATGTCTATTTAAAGATGCACTTAGATATGCTGCTAACCTGTGAAGTATACATATATAAAACTTGTTTTTCTTTTCATTTGTTTGTAAAACTGTTTGTATCTTGTTTCTATAATAATGACTGACGTTTCTAAAGTTTAAGTTATCTTGAAACCAAGTTTGTGCTCAGTCATGCTTGTATCCATAGGGAAAGACAGTTATTGAATGTTAATGAATTTCTTACCCTCACTAAGCCGGAATTAAGTTTGTTAGCACATATTTTCTTACTTATCTAAGAAGTGCAGGTCATGCTGACTATCTAATTAGAAGTTTCATTTCTAACAAGAAGTTTTTAAGTGTTACTTTTGATAGATGTGGAAGGGTTCAGTTCTGAAAACGTATTCATTGAAAATAAATAAGCCTGAATGTGAACTGGAATACTTTGCATGAACTACAGTGTAGTTCCTGAATTTGGGGATTAGGTGAGGTATTGCTGTATGGAGAGAGTTGAAACACTGAAATGTGTTATAAATATTCTTCTTCAAAAGTATATCATTAGGATATTGTGATATCCTAAACTCACTTTGTAGGACTTTGCAACTGGCATGTGATATTTGAAAGTTAGTTGGAATTGCTCGAGTTAATGGATTTTAAAGCATTAGAGAAGCATTTAAGATGGTTTTTGTGAAGCTGTTTTTACCAAATAGGTAAGAAACAGATCATATATTTTTTAGACCACGCTGAACTAGTCTTTCAGTCTGTAAAATGTATACTTAGTGTAGGTATGTCTCATGCATCTTCATTCTACTTCACAATACGAAGATAACTCTGTTTCATATTCCAGTTGGCAATAGTCTTACAGCTACATTGTTAAACTGCAAAAGTGCACAGGTTTGTCATGGCTTTGCCTATTTCATAATGAGCACTTTACTCTTGGGGTATTTCCTGAAAATTAATAGATGTGTTTTAAAAAAATGTCTAAGCAAAATCATGTATTAATTAGTGACTCAGTATGAGAATTCATCTGTTTCATTACTGAATCTTTTAAAAGCAGGGATTCAGTAGATAGCCGATTATCCTGATTTCTAGACTGACCAGAATAGCAAATAACACAACGTATTAAAGTTACTGTCCAAATCATTTAGAATGAAAAGAAGATATAAGAATGATATAAGTTCTTTACTATGAGAGTGGTGAGGTGCTGGAACAGGCTGCCCAGAGAGGTTGTGGGTGCCCCATCCCTGGAGGTGTTCAAGGCCAGGTTGGATGGGACCCTGGGCAGCCTGGTCTAGTATTAAATGGGGAGGTTGTGGCCCTGCGTGTGGCAGGGGGGTTGGAGATTCATGATCCTTGCGGTCCCTTCCAACCTGGGCCATTCTGTGATTCTGAATAAAAAATTCTGTAAAAACAGTATATATTTGTTCAGGCTGTAGTATATTAAAACAATTTTGAAGTAAGAGTTAGATGGTCATTAAGCATAAATACTTTGAGAATACTAACAGTGTTTCTGAATACAGCAATAAACATGGATACATTTCATGTTATCATGTTATTTCCAAGATTCAAACTGTGTTGAAGACAAAAACATCTGGTAGCTCTTCTGACAAATACTGTCTTATTTAAAGGAACGACCATATTCCCTTGTAATTTTACTTTTTGGTACTTTTTAAATTCTGAAAACTGATTTGTGAATAGTGTCTGACTTTTCTAGTTGTCACTGTAGAAATTTTGTGAGCACACAAATGCTGAAAATGGAAAAGCATGTAGTATCTCTCGATATGCTGCCACTTCTTACCTATTTTTATTTTTTTATTTTTTACAAAGGAAATAATCCCATATCTTGAATCTGTGTTGTGGGGATTTCTTTACTTTTATGTTTTATGGTCACCTATTTGTTGTATTTTGGTTAAAAAGCAATGAAGAAAAAGAAAGGGAAAAAAATATCTTTGAAGTGAGGAAAGCGATGGAAAACAGCCAGATGAAAATAGGGCCCCTGTTCCTGATTTTGTCTGCTGCTGAATGAGGGTAAGAAGCTAGAAGAGGGAAGACGAAGCAAGAAGTGTGCAAGAGGAGGACTGTGCAGTGGCCCCCTCTCAGACCAGGGACAGAGCTGTGCTGCAGCAGGCTGAAGGCATGGCCTGGCTGCCGGCTGCACCCGCGGCTCCACATCAAAGCCACGGCATCCAAACGGCTTCACACAAATGTTACTGAAGCGGTAAAGGAACCAGCTGAGTGCAGGGTGCTCTCAACCAAACAAGTAGTTAAGTAATAAAACACACAGGGGGGCAGTGATGTCATCCTGAAAGCACATGTGCTGTTTAAGTAAGTGAGGTGTTAACGTGACTGTCAAATGATAGTCCTCATAGATGTTTCTCAAGCAAACAGAAACACAGCTGGGAGCACAGCATAGTGGGAGCCACTGTCTAGTGATGATATCTTCCTCATTTGAGAACTGGATGTGAGGAAGAAACTGAGTTTTATGTTCTAGAAACTTCTCTCTGGAAGATGTTTTCCTGATTCAGTGGTCAGGTCAATCTGCGTTGCTTTTGAATCTGCTCCTTGTGAGAAGCTTAATTGTTGTCATTTTGGACAGAGCAATTCTGAGGCATGTGAAAATCATCTGGAAACTCACAGGTAGGTATTTTGTGAATACATGGCAATTATTTATTGGGACTAATTCTACATTAAGCTAGGCTGAGTCCTTGCCTCTTCTGCCAGAGGCTCCATGTCCAGGTCTTCCTTTCTGTGCTATAATCACCCGGCCTGTTTTGGTGCAGGTAGCAGAGGAAACTTGTATTCCTTGAAGTTTCAGTCAGTTCTACCAAAGTTGCAGTAAGAATATTCAAGAGGAGCAGGAGCAGCCTCACACAAAAAGCCGACTTCTGGCAAGGTAATCAGAGGTACAGATTACAGAGGTACAGATACTGATGTGCTACATAGTTCTCAGGCATAGTTCTCAAGAACTCTGCCAGCAGTACCCATTTGGTTCACACAATGACACCAACTTTACACCATGTGCATATGCAAGACATAATAAAAGCAAGGCAAGATTAACCACTGGGTCAACTCCCTATGGTTTTACATACAGTCACAGTAATTGTACCAATAGGTAGTCTTTATGAAAGTCTGTGTGCAGATTTTTTTGGCCCTTTTGTGCTATCACAGTTTGTTTTGAATTAATTCAGTGAAATATATTTTCCTTACACATGGCAAACTATTTGAGCTTCAGTTTAAAACTTACTGAGTTAGTTCCTCAGGCTTTTGTGTGCATGGATGATAGGCTGCTACCAGCTATGTTTTGGCTGAGGTGATGGCAGAATAGAAGGAAATTTGTTAGTTGCCAGCAGTACCACAATTACTCTTTTGGACACAGAAAAGAATATAGACTTTCTAATGAAATTCACTGCTGACAAAGTTTTTTCCTTAATCCTCATATTTTACAAAGTTCAAACAGATTACGCAGGTGCTGAAATCAGTAGGCTTCATTTATCATTTTTCTCTGCTGGAATCTCATTCTTAGAAGAGACCTTTATAAGACCATTGTAAGAGACCACTGATTTACTGGGAGCAAGTTTTCCATATTTTTCACTTTGCTCTAAATATGCCTGATATTAAGTAGTAGGAGACTTAAAAAACGGTATCATTTTTAATAAGAAATATTTTTAAAGATTTAATTTTATAAATTGAATATTGCCAATGACTTAATTACTTGAAGGGGAGCTTTATCTTACATAGAGAAAAAGGAGAGAAAAAAAAAGCTTTTTAATTAATTTACTTTTTCTAAAGAAACAGGGCTTGTGTATTCTCGCCATCTCCATCCGTTTGTTCCTCACCACAGTGGCTTTACAATACATTTTTGCTGTTTCTGAGATCAAACTTTGTGAGTCAATACAGAAGTGTTGACTAAATGAATTCCTCATATGTTAAAAATCTTATTGAGTGCTTGTAGCTTCACGTTAGCTCCTCCACACCAGGAGAAAGAGCAGCAAGCAGAGAAGGATCTTGGCACATTGTCAGAGGATTGCTGAGAGAGTGAGAAGGGCTGATGGCTGCGCGTGGCCAGGATGATGTGAAGGAGAGGAGGCAAGGGAGTAGGGTGGCAGAAGGCCAGGGGGAGCAGGTGTTGTTGTTGCCCTCCTGCTGCCTCCTCCATAACCAGATGTTTCATCTGTGGGTCCTGAACAGTTCTGGAAAGGCATAGCACTGAATGACAGGTAAGCAGTCTATGCTTCGCATGAATGAGAGCTGGATTTCTTTTTTTTTTTCTTTTCATGGGAATTCTTGAATATTTTAACTTCACTTAAGCTTAATTACTTCATGCACATGGACAAGTGATACTTCCTTTTCCAATTACAGGTTTATGTCTTTAGGTAAAAAAAGTAGCTATGTTAGCTAACTTTATTCCTATATATATATATATATATATAAAAGTGATTAAGAAGTCGTGCAACACTTCTGAAAATCTTGATCTAAAGTTTATTTTATAAGAAGATGTAACAAATGATAATCCTGACACTTTAAACTATCCACAAATGCTGTTACTAAAGGAAGACAACTGCAGGAGAGATGTTTTCACAAAAGTCACAACTGCAGAGAAAGTTCTATTTGCAGCTTGCAACTTCCTTGCATGTGGAAGTCAGTCAACTGCGAGACAAGTTCACAGATCATAAATTCACAGAATCATAGAATTTGAATGAGTTTTTGTTTTAGTTTTGTTTTGTTTAGTAGTTGCTCACACAACTACTTAACAACATGTTAGTCTTTCACATTTTTCACCTCTATGATACATTTTAAATGCCTTTATAATAACCCTGTGACATAGTGATTTCCCCTCCTATTAAACTTCAGCATGCCATATGTTTTTAAACCACTTGGTCTTGATGTGTTAAGTCTGATTTTGCCAGTCACTTTGCAGTATTCATTTTGCTTTATGTGGTCAAATATACTTTGATGTGGATATGAATGTACAACTGATTTGTATTGATTTTTCTCTGCCTTGCTATTAATCAAGACTGAATGTAGAGACATTTTTAAGGCTTTTTCCTTGCTGTTCTTGGCAAGCTATTCTAGAGTACAAAAAAGAAAAAAAATATCTCCACAGCATCCTACAGCTGTACATAACATACAACCTAGTGATCATTAACATAGTTCCTTCATATGATTTTCAACATCTGAGATACAATAACATATTTTGAATTGTTGCATTTGTTAAGTATTTGAGCCAAGACTTCTTGAAGTTCAAAAATCGGTTAGCTTCATTAATTTTTTAAAATCTCAAGAACCTGTTCAGAAACTTATTTCTCAGTAGATTATACTGTTCTGGTATCTTCATCCAGAATGTCAATATTCAGAAGCCTTTCTACATTCTTAGCTTGCTGATTGCATTTTTTTCCTTACAGAAAATCAATTACTCTTACTTACAGCAGCAGAATTTTAAAAAGATATAATCAAAGCTTGAATTTCATCCTAGTTTCAGTTCTGGTTGCTGTGGGTACAGATACCTTTTGTGTCCTTAGTTTAAATTCCCTTTGAGTTTCAGATCAAATCATAGGTGTGCTACCTTACTGCAAAAAGTGAGAAAGCAAAGGTGCTTCTTAAGACCTCTCATGTCATTCTGTATAATTGTTGTCCAGAGAGTTATAAGCAGTTGTTACCCAAAGAACTAAAGCAAATGTAGTTTGTGTTTGGTATGCTGTATTGATTATCTCACAAAACAGTAGAACTACAGTATGATGAATTTCCACAGGTCAAGAGATATTAAAAAATAAAAGCGAATGCAGAAGTGTTCTTTCAGGTGGTTTATAACATATCCATTGGAAGAAAGGTAAATCCTTGTGCAGGCACTCACATTGTTTGTGATGGGGTCACCTTAATCCAGTACTGCGTGATGAGAAAGGATGGTAACAGTACTGATTCTGGAATCTATCTGGTACCGTGCTTTCAATCTGTACATGTTGTTCTGTATCTAACCTTAATACAGAATTTTTAATGGCAATTATTAATTATAAATTGGTATAGGTTACAGCTTTCAATCTGATTTTATGCAAAAGTGTTTTTTTTAACATTTCCTAATAGGCAGTTTCATCAGGAATGAAAGGGCTTTTAAGGAGTGCATTTTTGCTACTAAATTATGTATAGAACATGACCTGACTCAAGTTTTCTGACGAGACTTCCGTAGTAGGTTAGTTTTTCCTGTGATCAGCTAAATGTGACTCAGTTCTATGCTTACTGCTTACAAAGTTTGTGATTAGCATCATAGTAGTCCAGCCTGTATTCTGAGGGTAACAGCAGCAGAGGGTTATCTGTTTCTGTTTACTCCCAATGAAAGATTAATTTTTCCAAATGAAGGCAATATTAATCTGGAAAAGAGTACTGGAAGACTTAGTTTAAATTAATCAAAAGCCAAGTCTGTTTTCCAATATCAGGGGAGAAAACAAAGGTAAAAAAAAATAGGAATAGATTTTATATATTATAAATTATATATGTTACGTATTAATAGAAATAGTATACATCTGGTAATATTGCTGAGCTGAAATCATTCTGCTTTTCTGAAATTTTTATATCTCTGAAATACTGCAGTCCTCAGTAACATGTCACTAAATACGCTCTCTCCAGTCAATGCATGATTAGGATGCTAATACGCTTCTTTCTGCTCAGTATTTAAGACAGTCTTTTTATGGAAGCGAAGCATTTTATAAACTTTATTACATGGTATGACGGCTTGTTGAAAAGTCTTGCCTTTAGGATTTTTGTGAAATATGGCTTGTGTTCAAATGCCTTTCTTGTACTGAAACATGCAATACATTATACCATTTGTCTTTTATAACAAAAAGTGCTACGTAAGAGATATTGTCACAATACAAGGGAGCTTAGATAAAGAAAATGCTGTGATTATTTTTGATTGACAGGAAAGTAGTCTTAGTGTTTGAGAAAAAAAAAAAAAAAGCAGGATAGAAAGAAAAATTGGGATTTATCCTATCTACAAAATGCTGGGAAATCCTGAATGCCTCAGTTTTGAGCTGTTGATCCATACTGAAGTAACATTCTGCAAGATGGAAACCACCTTCTAGGTAGAGTGGCTGAATCACAGCGGAAGTGACAAATTTGCAAATGGAGGTCAGATGTCCTTGTCTGCAGTAAGGATTCTTGCATTAGAACAAAAATACTCTGGCTAAGTTCTTATCCTTGCTGTTTCTCACTTCAAAAAAGTAAAATAAAATAAAATAAAAATAAAAATCTTGCGCCTCATACTTAATGTGATATGTTATCTTAACAGTTAAAGTGAGATGTCTTATTGATACCAAGTCTTGTATTCAGTAGATGGTCACTAGATGGCATTCTTTGGGTATAGAATTTAAGAGAAAATAGTACATAATGCTTAATTTGTATTCAGCCACATTTCTGTCAATTATTATGCTTCAGTATAAAACCCTTAGTAAGGACACACTAGGGCAATGGGAGAGAAGGGGGAAGGAAAAATTTGGTGGTGTTATTTTAGAGGCTGCACTTTCTAAACATTTTGGTTTACTTTGAGCGCTAAAAATGTTGTGCAAAAATCTTTGAATATTTTTCCATTTAATGTATTTGAAAGTTGGTTTTCAGATTACAGATTTATGTAGCCCTGTGAATCTGTTAAGTTCTTTGCTTGCACTCCTTAAAGGCAATAATCAATCATTATTAAATGTTCTAGGTAAGATCTCATCTTCCAGGCCCTTAAAACTGAATCTTCCAGGCCCTTAAAACTGAAACCAACTAATCAACAACATCAGCTCTCTTTGTAGAGAACTGCAGGAAAGCTCTGATATTCAAAGGATGAGTACAGGTAGTTACTGGCATTGTCTCCTCTAGAGTTGGGACAGGGTGTGAGTATAATGCTGTGATAATCTGCTTCTTTGAAGTCCATCAGAAATTCCATTTAAACTGAGAATTCTTCTTCTTTGCTGCAGAACACAAGGAGTAATTAAAAGTGTTTTGCCCTAATGAATCTGTAAATACTAACTGGTTTCACGAGAATTGCTTTACTTCTGTCTGTGCCATATTTTAGAATGAATAAAAGCAGTCATCATTGATTTCTGAGCTGTGTTTCAAATCTGACTCATCTACTTTGTTCTAATTCGAAATTCGGGATGAAGTATCTCAAGTGGCTATAAACGCTGTTCTGTGAGTGCCATAGAATCAGTAGCATCAGTTTACTGCAGACAGCACTTTCTGGACTTGAGTGCCGTTTGTTTTTATTATTCCTCAGTGGCATAGAGGAAAGGGCATGGTGAGGTAGTCTTCTTTATGTACCATCTGCACTACCTGAATCTTTTAGTATAACTGGTGAGATTTCGAGTATCCAAAATCCAGCTTGCTTCAGATATTAATATATTATAAATTTGATGACTTTCTCTGTGCTGATCTTTAATGCACCCTCATCATAACCATAGAATTATAGAATTCTAAAATGCTTTGGGTTGGAACCCCAGCGTTGTTTGTTTATTTGTTTGTTTGTTAAGTTTCAACCCCTCTGCTATAGGCAGGGAGTAGTTTTAAACCAGGTATTCGCAAGACTTTCCAATTTCATATCAAGACAACTTCTACAGTGAAGAAAAATAGTGTTTGACAGTCTTAACCTTAAAATATCTGATTTTTATATACAAACAGAAAAACTAAAATATGTTATCAAAATTCTTACTTCAATGCTACGTTAATCTCTTTCCTAATGTCATACAAAGACAAAGCTAACTCAGTTGACAGCAGTGCTCTTAAACCAAAGAGGAACCACTGTGAGCATAAGGGAGTGGAATTCAAGAGAAAATAACTCCTATGTCACCTAGAATGAGCATAGATTGCATCTTTTATTTAGCTTTCTCTCGTCCTAGCTGTTGACAGTTTGTTTTTCTATCTTAAACTGCTCTGTAAAATTGTGATAATAACTCTCTAAATGTGTTTGAGGAGTTGTACAAAATGAAAAAATCTACGTATGTGAGTGCCTGTATTTTTCTTCCTTATTTGTAAAAAATTGAGATTAAATCTTGAGTGCAGTTCCTGGGTACAATTTTATACACTTCTCTGATAACAATTTCCTCTATTCAGAAATAGTTATAACAATTTTAATACATCAATACTTGGTATTCTTCTTACAAAACCAATATATATTTCCTGTAGCTCATCCCGCACTATGGTTTATCGGGTCTGGCCCAAAGGCACTTAAGGCATTACTGATTTCCAAAACCAACTGCCTTTCTTAGGCCCTGCTTCCTTTTTCCTTCTACTCTGTTCAGATTTTTGTGTTTCTCTTGCAGACTTTCAGACTTACTCTCCAGAAAACTCTTCCGTGTACCTGTGACTTAAGTTTCTTCTCTGCTTGCTTCACACGCACAAAGGTGATATTTCCATGTTACCCAGCGTTTTCACCAGAATTTAATATAGGATAATCCTTAGAACAGGAATCCATCATCTCTTTTGAGTTAATGTTCCGTTCTGCTGCTCGCGGCCTGCCCTTAAACACTTTGTGCATTGCCTTAGGTCAGTAGCAGAAATGAATGCTTCTGCCTCTCCCGTTTTCAGCCGGTCACAGCTTAGAATAAATGAGACTGCAGCACCTATTTCTTCAACATCTTGTTTTCCTGAGGTGAATCTTTGCTCTGTGTGTGTGTATGGGAACTGCAGAATCATGGCCTGAACCTCTGATCACCTGAGGCGAGCACTGAGTCAGCCATGGGAGCACAGGTGAAGGCAACTCACCTGTGCTGCCGGAAGGGGTGGAGCCTGGTTGCACCTCTCCTACACCTATTTAAGAGCTGACCAGCAGTGAGGAAGGATCTCTTCTGTAGATCCCCCCCCCCCTCTGGAGTTTTGCAGTGAGTCCAGGACATAGGTAAGCATCCTATCTATTCTCTTTTTGTTATTATAATGTGCTTTGCCAAACTCTCTTGTTTATTTCATAATTATAGCATCTTTATATTCATTGCTTATACAGTGTGGAACCTCACTTTCATTACTAAGGTGAGATATTTTTAATTATCTTACCTACAGGATAGATTTGTGATCCTGGTGAACTCTTAAAGAATGAATATCGGAAAAATGTACTTGTTTTAAAAAATAAGCAAAAGCATACCTTCATCCCACTGTGTGCTTGTTTCTCTCCCTGTTTTTTTTCAAGTAGGCTGCAGTCATTCCTCTCTGCGTGGAAGGAATGCGCTCATAAAATAGGTATCTTAAAATATAATCAAAGTAGTACTTATTTTCATGTAACACAGAAAATGTGGGTGTTAGAATCAAAAAGCTCTAATAACTTGCTTAGCTGCTTAAACAGTGTTGGTGGAGATATGGTAAGATCAGATATGATCCAGTGGAAGGAAGGCTTTGATGTTAGGCCAAATTGTCAGTGAACCATCTTGCCCTTTTAATTGTTTGGCCTAACCAAGACATGGGAAAACAGTGGCAAAGACTTGAATTAAAGGGTCTCTGCATGGTGTTTGAATGATATCAGTAAGTGGCGAACGGAGAGCATGATAGTATATAAGTGAAAATCTACATAAACTTTGAGTTCTTGATCCACTGGCTGCCTGAGTATTTCTCCATAATGGGGGTGGATGCAAGGCAGATGGTTGGCTTGTTTTTATCCAGGTATAAATCATACACCTTGATGTTCGTTTTTTAAAAAAATAATGGATGGGATAAGCTGACAAGAAAAAAAAAAAAAAAAGTATTATGTGAAACACTAAGTAGGAGTAAGTGAATAAAGGAATAATTAATTAAGATCCTTCCTGATTCTCCATAAATTGTTATGTGTTTTATTTGTATGTTGGTAAGTTTTGTGGATTTTTTTTTTTTGTATCAAATATGGACCATATCGCGTAACTGTGAGACTTTCAGTTGAGAGCAAGGAGGCAGGGGACAGCGTAAAATAAGCCAGAAATATTTCCTTGCTAAGATTTGGGTAGTACTGGATACATCTTGGAGTGACTGCGTTATATCAGGCCATAAACTTTTGTTGTTGGTTCTGCATCAGTGGGATCTGAACTCCTACAGGCATCATATTCATGAATGATTTTTTTTCAATAACTTAAAATTCCATTTTTTCCAATTCCATTTTTCTGAGTAGAATAAAGTGTTTGCTATTTTCTTTACCTACAAGCAAATACTTTGGGAATGTTTCTCATTTAAAAAACGCTGCAACTACAGTGCCACTATAATTTAAAAAGCATAGTGGAAATAAGGAAGGGAAAGTGCATACATTTGGGGATTTTTTAGTTAAGCTTGCACTAAACACCTCTCTCTATTCATTTTACTTGAGAAAATTCCCTTAAAACCATTATGTTACACAATTATCCCTCTTCAGGGTGGGTTTCTTGTGCTACTTAGTCTTTCACTTTTAGGCCAGAGGTTGTGCATATGTGGCAAAAATACTGTCTAACATTCATAGTTTCATGTTATTTTTGGTAATCTTGTCCACTAGTAATAAATATGCTTTTCATAAAGAATAGCATATTATCACTTTGCCTAATTTCCTGGAAATTCAGTTAGTGAATCGGAAATAATTAAATGAAAAGAGAGTGGTTGATTATTCTTTAATCTTTTTATATGCAACATAAATGCCGAAGTAAAATATGCAGTACTAATGGCTATTTAATGTTCATGTAAGATACAATACAGTGGGGAAATAACTCTGCAAATGAAAAACTGGCACCAGAATCTTTCTTTTTTTTTTTTTTTTTTTTTTTTTAAATGCGAGATAGTCACATAAGCTTTTATTGTATGAAAATATGAAATTGGAGTTTGGTATAATCTTATCACTGCTGTGCTCAGTTGAGCAGAAATAACACAGTCGCTTGCTATTATCTTGACGAGCGTCTTTGAACTGTTAGGTGGTCAGAGCGATAATCTTGGTTTTTCCAGTGCCCATAGCTTTATTTTGATAGGAGATAAATTCTGAAGTTCTTTGTCTCTACCTGCAGCTGCATAGCAGATTATATCTTTCCAAAAATTCTGTTGCCAAATAGTTGCATGCATACATGAGTAAATGAAGATCTGAGCGTATATTTGAGTGCATACTGAGCAAATATGCAAGAAAACTGCACGCATTATCTCAAAGATGGGAGAAGTGTAACTAGCAAACATCTTCCGCAACAGGAGGGTAGATCCCCAGAAGGAAGTAAAAATGGTATTTTTTTAACAGTGACACTGAAGTTGAGGTATTGACAGCGTGAGGAAGAATTTCAGTTTCTTTCTGGATTGCCAGTCAGAAATTATTCTTATTTCTGTGTAGATTCACTGGAACTTATCTACAGCATAATAAAGCCCAGTCTCTGGAAACTATATACACTCTAAAAATGAAAAAAATCTTATCTATTTATCATTGTTCTTGCTATACATTGCTTATAGCATGAGCCATATATGAAGCCTAGTGAAGATCTTACAAAAGGTATTTTATGTCTTATTAGTATGCCCAGGGCTAGCTCTCGCAAGAAACCTGTGAATCCTAAGAAGGAGCAGTGGCCTCAGAGCACTCTGAAGTGTCTAAAAGGCTCTATCCTATCTGACTGCTTTTTGCTTTCCATTTTTTTTTGTGAGTGAGAGAGAATGCTGCTTATCAGTTCTTACAAGCCTTAACAAGCTTTTAAAATATCAAGATGCTGTTGGTCTGGGAAAATCCTGGATCTTGGCCTCCCTGTCAGCTGAAGAAGCAGCCTAGATGTAAAGAAAATCCTTCTCTCACACCGTATAAACTATGGATATGGGAAGTGTTATTTTGTCACCAGTTATTCAGATTTAATAGTATGCTGTCATGATTTTTTTTGCAGATCATTAGAATATGTCCTGATATCATTGTATTTTAATTGTAAATGGGCAAACTGACTAATGTCCCCTATGTTTACTTTTTTTTTTTTTTTTTTTTTTTTTTTAAAAAAAAAAAAACCACATCTTCCCACTCAACCAGTAACTGTAGTAATCTAGGCATTACTAGATCACTAGAACTGCCCACGGTACTCAGTGTAGATATTCAGAGGTTATATGTGTTGAAATGTAATCCTTTATCTTGTTTTCTTTAGAGCGTAGAGCATAGTAGCATCCTAACCAGGATACAGTTGGCTTTCTGGGCTGTGAGGGCACATTGCTGGCGCATGTCCAGCTTGCCATCCACCAGTATTCTCAAGTCCTTTTCTGCAGGTTTGTGCTCTATCCCTATGTCTCCCAGCTTGTACCAATAGGAGGGATTGCCACAATCCAGGTGCAAGACCTTGCACTTGGCTTTGTTGAACCTCATGAGGTTCACATGGACCCTCTACTCAAGCCTGTCTAGATCTCTCTGAATGGCATCCCATTCCTCAGGCATGTTGACAGCACCACAGAGCTTGGTGTAATCCACAAACTCGCTGAGGGTGTAAAATCCACAGGATCTTTCTCCTCTGTAATTTGTACTTTCCACAAAGCTGATGAGACCTTCTCTCTGTTTCTGCTATTCAGCTTTTCTGGTAAGAAGGCTATTTCATTAGATTTCTAATTATGTATTCAGGAAACTACTAATTCCTTTTTTTGGCTAATGACCGTTGTGCTTTACTTTCTCTCAGAGCAAGATGTATGATGGCTTCTGTTATGTCAGTAATAAAACAGATGGCCTTCGACACAACATCTGGGGGAAGAGAGGCAGATCTCTGAAGCTTATTTAGTAAAGTAAACATTGCTAAAGTGAAATTAGATTAGTTGCTTTGCTAAGAATATCTCTGGATTGAAGCATACCTGAGTGTTTTGTACACGCAGGCAGGAATAGAAATAGTTATGTATTACTAGCATTTCAGTTTATGACATTTCCTTCACCGAAAGCTTTGAGCAGGAAGTGTTATTAGTACTAGTTCTGGGAAGAACACCCTGCTGATCAGTGCTAAAAACAGCTGTGTGGATTTGGTCTAGTGATGTCACCATTTAACATCTCTCAATTAATTTTGTGATTGCAAGTCGGGAAGTATAAGGACTTGTTTTTTTTTTTTAAAAATCACTCTGAATTTGTGGTAGCTTAAACAAGCATCCCAAAATGGTCTGATTATTTTTGGAAGTATATGGGATTTTATTAATAATCTGAGTTACGAATCTGGTTCTTTTCTGATAACAAAATGTGCTTAAAGGTGATGTAACTGAATTTAATTATAAATAACAAACTGTGAATAGCAAGTCTACTTTTAGCATCTTTATTCCTGTTACCCCTGTCCAGGTTAGCCTTTTTCAAACAATATTTTCTTAAAATGTTGACATAATACTGTAATTAGTTGACAAGTTGTCAACTTCATGTTACGTGATAGGAAAGAAGGTTATTTAAAAGCAGTTATATGTCCTTTCTCTCCTAAAATGATTGTTGCTGTTGTATGTATGTCAAAAACTTGTGGTTCTTTAGCAGTCATGTAAGAGTAATTAATCAGTGACGTATTACAGCATAATCATTTAACCACTGTGAGTGTCAAAAGAACTCTTCAAACTATGCAAATTGTCATCACTGTTAGGTGATTATTTTTTGCATTGTGTGATGGATTATGGTAAATAGAATGAAACAGGACTTTTTGATTGTATATTTGGAGGATTAGATTTGCACGGTCTCTTTGAGGATTAAGTATGCTGAGATGCAATTTATATGTGAATAAAAGATAAGGAGAGTAAGAATGGTAAGAAGAAGAAGGTGTGATTATCAGGTAAAGAGAGATGGCTAATCCAGGTTGATTTAATATTCTTGATTACATTTTTAGAATAGAGTAAACCTATTAAGTGTGTGTGTGTGTGTGTATATATATATATATATATATACATATATACATCAATTAAGTGTATCCCATGCTTGTCAAATCTCCAAAGAATGAAAATTCACTGAACTAAAATTTCCTTTAGTACTCTTCCTTTTTTTCTTTTTTTTTTTTAACATCAAATTTCTGATGTCAGTAAGTCCACCATATGAAACTTATTAGGTCAAAGCTACACTTTTCAGCCTTAAAGTGGTTATGGAAGGTTCACTGAGTCTGCTTGTTTTTTATTTCTTCTGGATGGGGGAAGAAAAGTACATTCCTGTTCCATACAATCCAGTCAGTCTCAATAGGCTTATAAGCTCAGAATTACATTGCCATTATTTTCTTCCTCAGTATGTCAGCAAGAGACTCTTCTAGTTTTCAGTACTTTACAGAACTTGGCAGAGTAATCTTCTTGAACCCCAAGCTGACAGCCCAGTTTGCTGGTGTGTCCCTTTGCTTTTGGGTCCCAGTGCAGGACAGTTGATAGGTTTGCTTCTTTCCTTATGATCATGGATTAATTCTAATCACACCTTTGTCCTACTTGGAATGAGGATTTACAAAGCTGACCAGCATTCCCCTTTCTCTGTGACTCTGAACCAGACTGCCAAACCTACAGTTGGTCGTGGATTAGTTTACTTTTAAGGATCTGAAATTGTGAAGAAGTATGAGGTGTAAAAGCTGAAGCTTCACTGACGTTGTTAGTCCTCTGCCATTTAACCATTAAGCTCAGCAGGGATTACTGTTACTGACTGTATAAAAGAAAGATTGTGTGAAGAGATGCACTGTTGTTGGACAAGGTTAATGGTGCTCTCTCATAAAGTATGATTACTGCATAGGTACAGAATTGTTGGTAACTGTTGGCTGTGTAAGGTATCTGAATTTCTGTTTTCCTCTTTCTCTAACCCTTCATTTCATTCAGTGTTCTGGATTTTTTTCTACTACTAATATACTCAGACTATTTGATTTCCTCAGTTAAAATATGTTACGAATCTCATAACTAAAAATCTCCTAAGTACAAAGATGCAATGTAATTAGTTTTTTCTTATTAGTTTACAGTCATTAAGCATGGTACATAATGGAGTTTCAGGAACATATCAGTCTTAAGAGAATTCCTTTCCATATTGCTACTTGTTTCCAAGAATTAGTCATTTAGAATTACAGAAAACATTTGGAAATGTCTTTTTCCATTCCTGCATTTTTGACCTTTGAATATCTTTGAATGTAATGTTTTGACATTTCTGTAACAGTTAACAAATGTATATTTTTATTGTTAGATTGATGAACTTAAAGCTCATATGCTTTTTCAGCAGAACTACTTTAGAAGATGTTAACTGTCTTTCTCTATAGCCTTTGGCATGCTGTTTACACTCCCTGTGCCTCAGTTACCTAATTCTCTAAATTGCAATGCTGTTCTGAGGAGAAATACCCTGAAGATTTAGATATTTGTAGTGACTTAATGAACGCTGAACTGCAGAAATGAGATTCTTTTACTAGTGATCATTTCCATGATGATGATCACTTAAATTTAGACAATATAATCTGAATGGTGTTTAGGCTGAAAGACTAATTTTTTTTCTTCTTCGGTAATACTTATATATTCCTACAATTCTGTGTCTTTGTATCATAATATACTCTTTGCTTTAATTGCCACTTAAGTAAGACAGAATTTTGATCAACAGTTTCAATAGTTGGACAAGCTGCTATTCAGTTAATTTAGCATACAATTTAAAGCCATATAGTTTTCTAGTGAGCTGCTTGTGTCACTGTACTCCCCAAGGGTTTCAAACTGTGTTATAAATAAAACTTTTGAAGGATATGCCTTCTGTCATAGTAGAGATGCAAAATCTTTACTTTGAAAAGCATGTTACTGCCACATATAAAGCAAGTTCCTAATCTAAATTGGACTAAATGTTAGAAAATGAAACTTGAAAGAGTCTGGCTTGAGATGCAGATAAAAGATTGTCACATTTGAGAAAGAAGACCTACTTTCTTCTGCTTTTTAGAAGACTTCAGCAGATGAAGAAAATGCATTTATGTGCAAGTGTCAGAACTAACTAAAAGGTAGCATAAAGAATAATATATATTCAAGCTGATTTGCAGTATGATCTTTTAGTGTTCTTAATTTAGAAATATGCCCCCTGTTTTTTTTTCCCCCAAATTTGAAATTGGGTAATGAAATTAAACATACCATATGTGTGAGTTTCATAGCAACCTAAAATCTAAGACAAGTACCCTCGTCATACACACTTTATGAATTTGTTAACTTACAGGTAAGTGATGCAGTTTATCTTTTAGCTGGTGAAGTATGCGCAGACTCGGAGCTCCTATCTCTGGCAGATCATAGAATCAGAGTCACCAAGTTTATTATTAACCACATTTTCTGATTTGCATGTTTACAGCCTGCTAATGAGTGTTCATCCTTCTCTAGCTTTGTGACAGACTACAAATCTACTTTTTGCTAGTCAAATAGGCATTAGTATCTATATATACTAATCATATTTTCAGATGGCACATCTTTTAAATATATAGCTTGGTCTGCTACTGCCTATACTGTCAGGTTAGCATGTAAAATTGCAGCATTTAAATACCTAAAGGGAGCCTACAAAGGGGAGAGGAATCAACTCTTTGAAAGGGTTGGTAACTACAGGACAAGGGGAAATGGTTTTAAGTAGAGGGAGAGGAGATTTAGGTTGGATGTCAAGGGGAAATTCTTTTCTATGAGAGTGGTGAGGCGCTGGAGCAGGCTGCCCAGAGAGGTTGTGGGTGCCCCGTCCCTGTTCAAGGCCAGATTGTACGAGGCCCAGGGCAGCCTGGTCTAGTATTAAATGGGGAGGTTGGTGGCCCTGCATGTTGCAGGGGGTTGCAGATTCATGATCCTTGAGGTCCCTTCCAACCCTGTCCATTCTGTGATTTTGTAAACCCCTTTCAAAAATCTACTATTTGTATTATGTGGGTAACAAAATGACATGGAAATGCAGTATTCATATGTAAAGTGATATGAATTTGCGGTGTAGGTGCATTAGACTTGACCATTCTGCAATCATAAATCTTACCATAATTGCCAGAATGAGAAAGTAAAACTGTAGCTTGTAATAAATCCAAATGCTTAAAGCATGGGTGTCCAACCTTTTGGTTTCCCTGAGCTGTGCTGAGTGAAGAGGAATTGTCTTGGACTGTGTATAAGATAAGCAATATAGCTAATGTGTATAAGTATCACTTTTATTTTTATTATTATTTTTTTTTAATTAAAACATAATAGGAGAGCAACACAAGAATTAAACTACTGGGATACTTAACCTTGTTTTTGGGAAACTACTGCCCTTATCTGGATTGATGGAAGTCGCAAATCATAAAGAGTTCTCAAGATGTTTGTCAGAGATTTTTGGTGAAATTTCACTCTTCCTGTACTTCATCACTGAAAACAGTTGTTCGGAGATGTATGTACTGCCAAAAAGAGATGACATGAATGAGGCTGGTTGTGAAGTGAGGGATATTTTTCTCATGTAAGATAGGTTTTTTGAAAGCCCAGTAAAGAGGCATGAGCAAATATTTGAGTTGACTATCTGATTGCAACTCCCTCTGTACATTCTATTTCAAAATTTGCAGGTAATATATTTATGTCAACGGAAAATAGAGTTACACATATGCAAAAAGGAAAAAAAAAAAAAAAAAGATTTTTTTTCAGCAACTTTGAAACCTATTCTGCAATTCCTTTATCAAAATATAAAGCAAGGATGCACATTTCTCAATCTTCACAGGACCATGTTTAGGTCATGTTTCAAAATTATTTGCCATGACTAGAGCTTGCCAAAGTTTTCACCTTGATGATGCATGTCTAACACTTTCAAATGAGTGGTCAAATCCACAAAAAATGTAATCTGTGAGCAATTTTTTCTTTTCTGGCAAAAATTTCCTTTTGATTACATAAATGACTTGATTTTATTTTGCACATCAAAAAAATCTTATTAGCATTCTACCCCAACGTAGCCAACTTACTTCAGAAAAGCAAATGATGGATAATCAGTATCCATACTTCTAAGGAATTGCTGAAATTTGTGATGATTCAGGCCTTTGGGCTTCATGAAATTCAGTTTTGATGAGAATTTGCATGACACTATCCATTTTTAAAGCTTTCGTGCATAAATCTTCTTGATGTACCATGCAGTGATATTTCATCAAATGTGACATGCTAGTGGCAATTGAATGACCTTCTGTTAATTTTATGTTGTTCTTTTTTACCAGCCAGTGCTGTAGCACCATCAGTAGCTATACCAAATGTGTTGACAAAGGTTAAAGACAGTCATTTTAATGTAAATGTTAATGCTTCATACAAATCAAGAGGTTTAGTTGTGTCTTTTATTGGTACCAAAGAAGTCATTTCTTCATTGCCTTTATATCTGTTATCAAAGCCTCTAATAAGAACGGCGAATTCAGCCATATCTGAAGCATCAGAACTTGCATTTATTGTGGAAGTTTAAACTTTGAAATTAGCAGCTTTAGTCTCCAAATTTCCTCCAATAAGTTTTCCTTCAGTTCATCTGGTGAGATGAACTGATTTTAGAAAAATCTGTGTTTTTTTTCTGTCAGGACTTGTATCTGCCATGCTTTCCACACACTGCTTAATAATCCCCTCCATCAGTAAATGGTTTTGATTTTTAACAGTCAAATTTGCTATCACATAACTTGCTTTTATAATAGTCTGTTCGAGCTGTAACAGTTTAAATAAATTTTGTTGTACTACAGGCATTTTCAGTTCCACTATTTTGTCTTTCTGAAACGTTCTTTGATATGCATTGAATTTGGCACAATGTTTTTGCATATAATGTCTTTTCAAATTGTAATCTTTGAAAACTGACATGATTTCCTTGCAAATTATGCATAGTGCCATATTATTTGTCTCAGTATACATCTGTCCATTTTTCACTGAACACTGTTCATCCATAATTTTTGTTTCTTTGGGTTCTGCTTTCTTTTGAGACAGCATTAGATAGATTGAAATATTTATATCAGTAATCACTGCATTTTATTTACAAAGCAGAAAAAGTACTTTTAAGTTGTAATACTGAATGTGTGTAGCAGGCATGAGAGGTGGAGTTAGCACTGACTGCACCCTCACTTGTGCTGCTTTCAGCTGAGACAGCATTAACAGCACTCTAATAGTTTGACTGTCGCTCAGTGATGGGTACACGCCTAGGGCTGGGTCTGGCTGCTTGGTGAAGAAGAGTTGTCACCATGATGGTGCAAGGCAGAGGGCATTATAACTGTCGCAGGCTGCATGTGGTCCACAGGCTGGGAGGGTTGGACACATCTAACTTAAGTTAGATGTATAACTTAAGGTAGAGGTATGGTCTGTAGTATCATTTGGGATGTATTCTTTCTATGGTTTGACTAGCAGCTTGTTAGAAACAGTGTGATGTTACCCTCTGTATGGGATCCGATCTACTGGACAGACTCATGCCTTGTTTGCTTCACTAGCTTTTGCTCTTTCCCACAGTATCATTCTTCCCCTATGTAGTTTCTGTTGCTGCTGCTCCTGTCTTGTTTCACATAGCTTTCTCTGTAAGTGCTAGTCTAAGCTGCCTTCCATTTTCTCCATTCTGGCTTTTCCATTCAACTAATCAGACGTTATTCCCACTGGTGGTCAGGTGACAGTGTGGAGAACTTGAGCATGTAGAAAAAACTACATCTCTGCTTACTGAATGCTTGCTTTTCTATCTGTATATAGCAATTGAGAATGGAGGGGGTGTGCTTGCTTGTGAACTTGTGCAACATAGAGACTTGACTGCGATTAAAAATTTAAGAGGACTTTTCATCCAGAAATATCTCCTCCTTCTGAGGTCCTACTGTTTGTGGTCTAACTGTAATATTTCTTGGCTGAAATCACAGTGACTTCAGGTAGAAAAAAGGATCAGAAGTAGCACCTTACTGGCATACATACATACAGCATAGATGCTACATCTCAAACGTGTGCTCCAAAATTTCAAACTGCTATTTATTCACTGGCCTCACTCATATATACGTAAAACCATTTGTGAGGCATTTTCTGTGAAGCCTGGTATAGACATTAAGAAGTTAGTAAACAGAATCCAAAAGCTAGATCTTTTCAAGGTTGCCCAGTTTCCACTTAAAAGTGGTACTATGATAGTTCACCCCTCCCCTCACTCTTGAAGAATGAACTAACTAGGCTGTCATACCATTCAAATGGTCTGGAAAATCTCTGCCTTTATGGCATATCAACAGTCTCTTCTTCACATCATTAGACATTTTCCTGTGTGACAAGAGGTAAGAGTGCTTTGAGTGCAAAGCAGCAGGAGGACAAGGCAGCTAGCAGACATGGATACCAAACCACTCATTTGCCAATGACATGAACCAAGTGAATCCACACACTGTGTGGCAGAGGTGAAAATTCAATAGCGAGTCTCTGGCAATTGGTATGTGAAGCGTAATAGACCTGTAAATACTTACACACACACAAAAAAGAATGTGTGCCCTTACTACTTTGTATTACTTAATTTGGGTGCTGAACTGCAATTATCTTTGTAAGTATAGTCGTACCTATGACTGACATGCATGCTCTGGCTGCAAATAGATGTTTAGAAAAACATCAGAAGTTATAACATTATTTTAAGGATCATTAGGCCTATTGCTCATCAAAATAACTAAAGTGTCTTTGACCAGTATTGGAAAGATAAGTTTTCATGTATAGTGGATTTTCATTGCAGAACAAATGCATGTTATTAACTACGTTTGTGTCTTGCAATTGATATAGTATTACTTTGTTGCATGATTGTTATGTATGTATTTTTAATGCTTTTTCTTCTTTTTACTGCATCTTATAGTCAGTAAAAGAGTGGGTTTAAACAAACAGAGAAGCAGTTTTGTTTTTAGAACACTACAACAATATATAGAAGTGATAGCTGTGCCTCGTTTCTAATAGCTGAGTTGAATCATATTCTTTTCCTCTAATGGCATGCGTAATTGCTCTAGGTTTTCAGGCGTCCTTCACCCGCACTTATTTAGATTAGTGACTGATGCATTTCCATGGAAACCTGCATCGGGGGAAAAAAAGTCTCTTGGTACAGTGTGGAACTGAAAGGATGTGGGCTTTGAGTCTCAGCCTATAACTTGTGTGAAATAAGACTTCCTGTTTGTGGTCAAATTCATTTGTTTTTTTTTTCCTGTTCTTTAAAAAGAAGAATTGTTTTTAGCAGTGTTTTGTATTAAAATTTAGAACACTTATCAAATCCTATATTTCTTGTAAAGCTTTAACTTTTTTAATGTAGTTCAGGTAGCATATTTTGAGGTGATGTTCTGGGATGTTTTTCTACATGTGGATGCAGAAGCATACAAAACTCAAGTAAGCTGATTAGGAACTATGGCTGGAAAGTCAAGATCCATGAAGAGAGTTCATCTTCGAGGTACTGTCTGTGGCTGTAACAATGAATGGCTATTTTTTGAAGTGGTGGTGGGGGAGATGGAAGGGATTTATAGAGTGAGATTAGTGACCTCAGTTTGGAAAATGTGGGTATTTTAAAAAAACTTCATACAGTGCTATTTATTTTTTTCTCAATATTTGTTGTGCATACTTAATATGCACTAGCTAACATATAATATGTCTTTAGTAATCTTATTTTTTATTCTTTCTTAGGAAAAGTTTGTTGTTGTCGTTCTCTGCACTTGTTTCTAATTTTTAGGAGTGGTTAAGCTTACAGCAGATCATAGATTTGTGTTCTTTTAAAGTACTTACTATTATCTGTCTGCTCAGTGCTGACAGGACAAGTACTTTCTGCAGATTTTGAAATATATTTTCGGATTTTTCTGTGTTTTAGACTGCAGTCATTCTAATTATTTTGAATACCTATGTAGCTTCTCCAAATCAGTGGTCAAATTAGTTTCTCATGTGGTAGCTCTTTGTGGTTTGAAAATTAATTAGCCTATGGTCTGACCTTGAAAACTGTGTTCAACTTTGATTGAACAGCCATCAACATGAAGTATCTATATTTGCATGTATATGTCATTTCCACACATTTATTTATTATGCATTCAGTGTTACGTTACTATTATATCTGTACATAAATGTGTCTCTACATCCTGATGGTGCTTCACAGTTCGGTACATAATGTTCTGTTCTCCATCACCCTTAAAAGTAACCTGGTGCTCCTACATAATTTGCTGCTGCAGAACCTTTGCGTTTTGTACATGTTCAGGAGCGAGGCGAGGAAGGAGTTCTTCCTCCAGATTAAGGAACTGCAAGTGCCTCTGCATCTCCTTGCTCCACCCAATTTTCCCCTCCACAGTCCTGTGTAAACTCCCGTACAACATTGCTTAGCAACATTCTGCTCTGCTAATTTGAGCTATTTGTTCACGCTGACTGAAATCATAATGTTAAATTATAAGTTATTCTGAGGCACTTGCAGTAAAAGTTGCTGAGTATTTCTTTGCATTTCTTTTGGGTTTTGGTAATGGCACACTTTCACTGCAGTGGAATTGAGGCTGGAAGGCACATGTGCGCAATCAGAGGAGAGGGGAAAAAAAGGGACACTGAATGAAGATAAAATTTTGGCTTTTCATTGCATATTATTTAGTGTTATTTTGTTCCTTAGGTCATCTTCATTTTATAATCTTTTAAGTACTTGTCGCACCATGCTGTTATGATGTTAGGGTGACCAGATTGGGTGAGAATTGGGAAAACTATGAGAAGAAAGGACAAAGTGAAAATGTTATCTTGTGGGACGTTTTTATTGAAGTCTAAAATACTGCAAGAGGTTTGGAGGAGAGGAGAATGGAAGAAAATAAAGCACTCATTGTTAAAGGAAAGGTAAAGAGTATTCTTCTGAGCTGATAAAATGACTTATTTTGGAGGTCTAATCTAGCAGAAGTGTGAAAAACTTGCTCCCAGTATCCCCAGTGACCTCCCAGAGCACTCTACACCTGTTTGATGGTAGGAAGATGAGGCCTGCTTGCAGCTGGGATTGCTAGCTGGCTGCAAAGATATCATACTGTTGGGTTTGAAACCACAACACCTCTGGGAGTGTTACTGTGAAAATGGCTGGGAGGTGCTCTGAACTTCTTGCATGTCTCCCTTACACAGATGACTGCTTCTTATGTATTCAGAATGTTATCCATTATTCAAGTGTGAGAATTTGACAGGTCGTTAATCCTGAATAGGTAACCAGTAAAGGCTTTAGGCTTCAAGAAGGCTTCTGTAAGGATGGTAGTTGAGTGCAAATACTTGTATCACTACTGATGGGGGGGGAAAAAGTCCACAGTGACTCTTGTTGAAACTTGCTGTAATTGAAAATTAATAATGTTTAAAATTGAGTAGAAAATGGCTTTTCAGGGCTGTGTTTTTCCTTACACAAACCCAAATAGATCTCCATCTGTTCTTTCCACCTTAGGGTGTAGGATGACCTTCTTCAAAGCGGTTGGTTATCTTGTGTGACTGTAAATACATCTCAGGTAAAAATACTTTGTGTGCTGTAGAGTAGAGCACAGTTTCTGCCACACAACCAATAGAGAGTTCCTTCACAAACTTGTAATGAGATCTTTCTAAATTTCAGATAAAGTTGCTAGAAGTTACCCACCGCACTGAAACAATACTAAAAACCACCATTTACAATTCACGGTCTTGTGGCAAATTTGTAACTGTGTGAAAATGATTGATAAAATGATATTCTTGCGATGTCGTTTCTTGGCTGAGAGTAAATACCAAATTTGGCTCTACAACAGGGAGAAGTAACCAAAACTAGAGGGCTGTTATGATGGTTTGGTTGTGATCATGATTGCTGTTGTTGTTCTGTGACACTTGAAGATATGCTGAACAGGGGGAGTGTCAATTAATGTCACTTTTTGAATGTTTGTAGGAAATGTGCGACGGAGATGTGCCTGGCACCTTCCTAGCTGGTGGCTGTTCTGATCCAGTTTCACATAGCTGTGCCTTAGCTTAAAGCTGCAGAACTTCATCTTGGGAAGTAAATTCTGCTGTCTGTTTAGAATGTAGTGGGAACTATGAGAAATGGAGCATTTAGTTAATGAATGAGACAGATATTGAGCTCTGAAACGTTAGTTGTTTGTTTTTTAGAAAATTTACTTTTTTTTACTCTAAGTATTTTTAGTTTTCCATGTTTTAGTTTTATTTTAGGTTGAGTGTGGAGAAAAAGAAGGCTTCTTCCCCACATATGTGCAGGGTTGATTTTTGTTTGCCCTTTTTTTAAATTTCTTTTTTGTTTTAGGGCAGTAAGTAGAAACAGAGGTAGACTGAACAATATGCTAGTATATTAGCACTGAATTCTGCAAAGTCTTTACTTTGTTAACACCTCTAAGCCTGCTTTCTCTATTTGCAGTAGTAGCCCCTGCTGCTCAAAGATACATATTCTTGACCTAAAATGTGTAAAATACAAAGACATAGTGTTTGCGTAAGATAAAGTGTGTTCAGGAGCACAGGAAGATGGGGACTGCAAAATTTCCATTCACAAATTGTGAAGAATAGAATCCCACTGTAGAACTAACAACTAAATTTCAAGTGATTCCTGCCCTTTTAGATTATGCTGCTGCTTTTTCTCACAACGCTAAGGTAGCTCACATAAATATTTTCAGAGGAGAAGGAAAATACAAAATAGTGTGATGATTTCAAGCTTCTGTACTACAGATTAGTTCTAAATACACCTCAGCTTTGTAGTTGAACAAAGCATACTTTTTTTACTTGACCTTCAGGACAAGTAACCATTTGCAACAGATCAAGATTCCTATGTTCTGTCTAAACTGGAAAAACAATTTGCCTTCTTACATGTTTGTAGGCACTTTGGAATTGACAATAATAACTGTTTTTTATAAACTATACTCTACATATTTTGAATGTGTAATAGAGGGATAAGCAAAATGCATTTAAGTTGCTTCATTTTGGACACGATTTTGTAAAAAATGACATGTTCCAGCAATGACCTAAATGCATTCTAACTAATCAATTCCCTGGTTGGTTGCTAGAGTCTTTGAAGTCTCTCTGGCCCAGGTGAACATCCATCTCTTTACAAGCAATGAAGTCTGAAAAGCCTTGTAAATCTTTTAGAAAAAGAGGAAAAGTCCTCTCAATTTGTTCCCTCCAGTGACATCACCCAGACCTATGTCTGTGTCTGTTCCAGACATCAAGCAATTTAACCGTCTGTTTCAACTGGGACCATGGACACAGCTACCTTCCAGCATCTGGAGGCTGATTAACTGTTCTATTGCAGATAGGTCATAAACTGGGGGCAGAGGTACTGAAGGCCTGAAGAAAGCACCAGGAGAGCATATCTAGAGATCACTACCACATTTTGCATATATTCTGCAAATGGAGGAAGAACATGTTCTGTCTGCTCTGCCTGTTCTGTAAAAACAAACAAACAAACAAACAAAACAGAGAGAAGGTCAGTCTACCTGTGTTTCTACTTATGGCAGTAATAAAAAATGGGGGGGAGAGGAAAAGGCAAAACAAATATAGCTCATTAAACTAGCCTCAATTTTAACATACTTTAACATAACAAAACATAACTTTGCTTCTTCATATGATGCACATATAAGCAAATGAAGCCATGTTCCCATTCAGATTTAAACTTCAGCAAGAGAATTTTGTACTTAACTGGTGACCTTGATGTTCTCCTCTGCAGCTTATTCTAGTGAACTGCTTTAGCATAGGTTTTGGACTAGGTGACTTCCATCGGTCCCTTCCAGCCCCTATAATTCTGTGATTTTGTGACCTTGTTACAAGAATCCTGATTCCTTGTAGTTAGCTCTGTAAGATCCATTCCAAAAAAAAGAATAAGCAAATTTTTCAGCAACTCCTCACTATTTTATTCAGTATTAACTTTTTCATAAATTATATGGAAAATTAATGATCTGGGAAACCACTGTTCCTGCTGATTACTCCCTCTCCAATGCATCCGACAGTTATTAAAGTTTCCCTTGCAAGAAAAAAATGGCTGAGAATATCACATGAACTGTGATGAACTTTAACAACGCATGAACTTTTCTTTATTATCCAGTTATTTTCTAGACCAAAGTTCGTAATGTGTCTCTTTTCAAGAAAATCCCTTGTTACTTGAAAGCAAAAAGCATACTGAACTTGCAGTGAGTTAAATCTGTAAAAGCTACAAGGCACAGAATGGAAGGAATAGGGTAACTTCTTTGCAAAACTCTTTTGTCTTCCTAAATGTGGTGTTTATTTCCTTAATACATGTTTTAATACATTCTGTATTACAAAGCTTTAGTTATGCTGTGACTTACAGCAATGCTGAGGGTGCTGTTTATAATTGGTGGCCTTTTGGTGAAGTACAGGAGTAGTTAAATTGTAGGATATGTCTTTGATTAATCTGGTCGTGTAAAATGGCGTTATTTTGGCCAGCACATCATCCAGTATTATTTTTCCCACAACAGCAAAGGGTTGTGATATAATGACATGCTGAGTTTTCTTAAGAAATGGCAAAAAGCGTAGGTTGAGACAAGGTTTTAGGACAACGATGTCCACCCTAAATTAGCATTTTTTGAGCTAAAAAACATGCTACATATTTTGCATTTGGCTTCCTCTAATATAGAGGTAATTTGGCATCATTTAGCATTTTGTATTGCAAATACTTTGAATGCAACATAAATGCTGTGTTGTGACTGAAACATAAATGTTCTACATAGTGATATTTTCAATTCCATATACTTCTTCCTTTTTTTCTTTTTTCTTTTTTTTTTTCTCTGCAGGGTCAACATATTTTTATGATACTATTGGAACAGTTCTAGGAAAGGCTCTTGTTGTAAATTGTCTATTAACCTTACATATTGTCTGTGTACCTGGCAGTAACAAAGAATTTTAGACCACTTTTCTCAGCTTTGGATAAATTTTGGCCTAACCCTCAACATAAATAGCTGCAAAAGCAGTTTTTCCCCAGGAAGTATAAGAGGGTACACAGTGCAAGCCTTTGCCTCCTGCCTCTGCTGGGTATTGCATTCTATCAGACTCATGCAGAGTGCTGTATCTGACCTTGTTTCGGCAGAGAGCATCTCCGGCTATCTATGGCGGTAATGAAACATCTCTCAGAGTTGTTGCTGGGGAAAAAGCTTTCTTTTTTACAATGGTGCCAAGCTATTGGATTTACTTTGGCCAGCAGAACAACAAAATCAAGGACTTGGACTCTCATTTTTGAACTTTTTTTATTAGTTGGGTTGAAAACCATTTCTTATTGAAAACTATTTCTTAAATTCTGCTAGCATAATAAATGTCTTACCTTGATTGGAATAGCAGTATGCCCTGCCTTTACCTTTCATGATCCCTTTATGATATTTGTCTCTCTGATACCACATCCAAAGGAAGCAGTGGCACTTTCATTTCCTCTGCCTGGCCTGTGCTCGTGTGGATCACTTCAAACCCTTCCCACAGCGCTGGTAAGCAGGCTGATACGAACCCCCTGGCAGAGCAGCCCCATGCAGTTTCCTAGGAAACACAGTCTCCGAGATGCCCTGCGAAGAGCAGCAGGGAAAAGTACAAGAAATGAAGGTAGTTTCTTTGGGATTTTTACCTAGTTTACTACTCTACTGAACAATATTGAGTATGTAAGCAATCTACTGCAAATAATAGCACCACTGTGGTGTTTGAGTTGTCTGTCATAACGTACTTACAGTAGTTATTTGCTAATCATTGAAGAAACAGAGCAAGAAAGGAGTTATCTGTCTGTGTGAATTATGTCTTCCCTTCCATGGCAGTGATTTTCAGCTTTTCATTATGCTGTCTGTATCTGTAGGCACTGCTGGAGCCCTATGGTCAGTTCCGAGGCTTACACAGGGAAGTTGCAGTGAAGTCACAGATGTATTTCTCAGTGGAGGAAAGCCATTACTACTCCTGAAGTGGAAGAAGAGAAGGAGGATATATCTTATTGCTTCATCTTCATAGTGATCACCCTTATTTGACCCTATAAATTATATTGAGAATGGCAGGATTTGAATCTCTCCATTACTGAGATCTCCACAACACTGAAGCATTGTTATAAAGAAAAGGCTAGTTGTTTATTCTTTGTATTACCACTAATACACAGTGCAAAGTGCTTATGTTTGCTGCAACTTCATTGGCTTCAGTGATAAATAGACCAAGAAAAAACTGGCTACGTTACTTTTTTCCTCTCTATGGCTCTCTGTACTGGGGCTCTTGTTGCTCCTAGATTGCTTATTAATTGAGGTAAATAAAGTCTCTTAGGTGGTTTACTGACTCTTTTGTTTCTTTTTGTAGCAGAATGTAGAGAGGTTTATGCTGATATGCATTTCTGTAGCTGTAGAGGAAGCCTTGCTTTTGCATAAAGTGGTCTTTAGTCTGTGAACATCAGTGCATTATTTTGAGGACAGAGTTGTTAGCTGCGACCCTGTTCCAGTGCCTGATGCCCAGGTATGTCCTGTTGCTTTAGCACAGCGAAGGCCTGTACTATGAAAGTCTTCTAGCTGACTGAAGATAATAGAAAAAATCATATTGAAGTTACTCTAGTAAAATGGAGATTTCTCAAGAAGTATAGAAAATCTTGAATGATCCATGTTCCCTTTTTTTTTTTTTTTTTTTTTTTTTTCTTCTATCAAAGGAAACAAAGCTAGAGCAATCTTGCAATCACGGGTGTTTTGTTCTGTCTCCTAGAATGTCTTTTGGTCTGATCGAATTTCATGCAGTTACTTTTGACTGTGGTGAGACATATTCATCTCAATAATGATAGAAGATTATTAATACTAGTAAATAATGTTTTTCTAGACCTTGTCTTTTATTTTATTGCTATTCTTTCTCATCTGTCTGTAAGCAAGTTTAAAAAGAAATCCGTAAAGGTTTCCTTAAAGGACTCCAGCAATGGCAATAGGTAGGGTTACTAGCCTTGGATGGGCCAAAATTGCTGCAAAGTACTCTGGTTAAAAGGTAAAAAGCTGAAGGAATGTAGGAATGCATGAAAATCCACTGGAACCTGGAAATAACCTTTTAGTGTTATAGCACCTATTTACTGCACAATTATGGCTTGAATTCAGAAATTTATTACAGTTACATATCAGTACCTTTTATTGCTTGGTCAGATTAGAGAAAGGACTCTCTAAGTACCTTTTTTTCCTTTTTTCTTTTTTTCATTATCCTGTTCATTATGATGACAAATTCCCAATTCTTTTCCCTTATAGGTATCATCTGCATTTATGCTGCATAATAAGACAGACTGGAATCTGAGTCAGGGTTTAGGGAAAGAGGTTAATTAAAGAACTATAGGGTTTACACAGCAACTTGGAAAACATGCCACTTAGCCTTGAGTTCATGGATTTGTGAAGCTAATAGGTTCCCAAATAATCCCTGTGAATGCAATTACAAAGAGGTGGGGAAAGTAGAAGAGCAGGAGTGACAAGGAGCAGATACTAGCCTCAGCTGAAGAGTGCTGGCCTGGCATTAGTGAGTAGCTGAACAAAGCTATCTGCCTTACAGTGTCTTGCCTTTCCTCCCACTCTCACACAAAATTTGTATTTGCTAATAGCACTGAAATATCACACTGTAGAAAACAGTTGCTGCAGAAGAAACGTCTGGTTCCACAAGGCTCAAGCAGTGGCATGAAGTGCTTCAAAAAATTCTTCATCAAACCTTGTTCTTTTAACTACTTTTAGCCAACTTCTGAAAACAGGCCAGTGGTAAACAGTGAAAGGAATCCAGTGTTCTTCTATGTGGCTTCTGATCATATCTCTTGATAATAATCTGATTTTTTGGATTATGTGAAAAATAATATCTCTTGGTGGGGAGCAGGCTTTATGCACGTCTTTTTTCTTCATGTCACAGCAAGAATTTGACTTCTGAAGCTAACCTTGTAAATTTAGCAACGAAGGTGTGACCTATGCAATTCACAGAACCCCCTACAGCACGTTGAGAGATACAATCCTACACTGAGCTATTTCAAAGACAAATCTCTTTGAGCAGCTGCCATGTAGCCTTGGGTACTGCTGTTGCTCCCTACACTTCTTGCTCTTACCCTGTGAAAGACAGTGTGGTGTTCTGCAGCCCTTCAGCTGATGAGCTGCCTGGTGGAACTGTTGTTGTACCTAGGCAGGCACCAGGTGGCTCCTTTTTGGCTGTTCTAGAAAGGCAGGGGGTAAGGGCAGTAGGAGTTGGCGTCTGGGATAAAAGTAAGGTGTCATTGGCAGACAGTGCTGCTTGGAAATGAATGATGAAGGGGCTGAATGTGCATAAACAAGACTATCTGATAGAATTAATGCTGTAATTGGGATTTTCTCCCTCTTCGACCATCCAGTAGGAAGGATGCTGGCTGATCTACGCAAGATTATTTTTTTTATTGTTAGACTTGTAGTACAGCCCCTCTTCTATCTTGGAAATTATTGCACCAGTATGAAGAAGTAACTTCCTTACTCTGTCAGCCAGCTGCAAACTGCATGTGTATTTTCAGCCATAATTCCTCTGTATTGAGCGTGTACTTGTATTTATGTCTCCAGCTGGGGATATATTGAAGTCCCACAGTCTAGTTAAGAGTCAGCTGTACTGATTAAAGTAAGGAAAGAAGCTTTTTTGTCAACTTTGTTTTCCCAAACTCTGTCCCCCAGTGCTTTCTTCTGCACTGTGCTCCTTGACTGTGTTTAAAGCCTGCCATCCTGCTTTGATGTTTTTTGTTTTTGTTTTTTTTCCCTGAAGGCCAGCACTTGGTCATCTGACAGCACTATATCTCAGAGTAATGTTTAATATCCACGAAGTTCTGACATAGATATGGTGTACCTCAAAGGCTTTGACTGGCTTAGAGAACTAAGAAAATCTGTTTGGACTGAGCCAGAAAGTCCTCCAGTCAAAAATTCCTGGGTCATACAGATGCGAATTTCATGGTTGCAAGCTAAACCAGGAAATTTTCAATGTGATTTTTGATGTCTGTTAGGCTAATACTTTGATGGCATTTGAGAACCAACCTGTATTTATGTAAGATATTTTCCTTCCTCGAAAAACATGTTTCTGCATAACTGTCTTCCCATAGATGATAAAGAAAAAGACAAAGGGGACATACTAAACGTTTCTAAGGAAAAGATGAATGCCCTAAGTATCTATAAGGCTGTTCTGTACAAATGCTGTGGATTTACTACATCTAGAATTGGTTGTTCTGAAGTATCTTAAATATCTGCTAACTTTTCAGAATTTACATTGATACATAACATGGAGGAAATATTCTGCTCATGATTAAATAATATTCCTGAAATGTTTAAGTCTTCAAAGCAGATGAGGACACTTCCTTTCTCAGAAGATAAATGAGGAAGATATATATATACACTTTTTTAATTGTAGTGGAAAAAAGAGACAACTCAGCTGTTCAATAAAGTAACTGGTTATACATGTGCAGAAGAAGCAGTGTTCAGTATGGAAACATCCAATTTTCAATGTCATGAAAACTTGTCATGATTTCCAGGCAAATTTTGCTTTCAGGTGTTGGAGCAGGCTGCCAAGATAGTGTAAGAAATAGGCAGATGTGGCACTGAGGGAAATGGTCAGCGGGCATTGTGGGGATGTGCTGGTGATTGGTGATCTTGGGTCTTTTCCAACTGCAATGACTGTGTGATTCCTGTTAAAAGGCAAACTAAGGTTCAGAAAATTGACACTTTTGGAATGATAATCGTAAAGCTTCCAAAGAATATTCATTCTTTGCTCTCTTTTTTTAAAGTTTTATTCTATATGAATGCTGCTATTGGTAGTAAATTTGTTACGTGTTTTCCTGTCTGAAGAAGAATATGACAAAAAATGTATCCACTGCCTGTACAATATTTTTTGTCCTTCCCTGAAGGTGTAATTTATATATGCATTTTGTAATAGTCTCTCAGTGTAAACATTCTAGGTTATGATATTTGCTGAAAAAAAAAAAAGAATAAATCAAATACTGGAGTAGCATCTGTATCTTTGACATATGCTTGACTGGTGCTTTTCAAGATACCCATTCAAAAAATAGGAGAACATCTTTTGAGAAAGATATATGTTTAGCTCTTTTATCTGCCATTCTATAAATACTGTTCTAAACTACAGTTTTAGACCTGTACTGAACCAGTATTGATATTGGCTAATCTGATTGTAGAAATACTTGTTAACATAAATTTCATGGTCATAATAGATTGATTTAAAATTGCAGCCACTGGATATGGGGGCTGTTTCAGTGGAATGTGTGGCTTTGTTCTTTGTGGGGTTTTGTTTGTTTTTGTCTTGTTTTTCTTAAGAAAAGGATGGATATCAAGTTTTAAATGGCTTTTCTTGATGGATGTGTTGTTGTATCATATTCTTTTGATCATCCTGTTTTCAAAATACAGTTTCTTTCTATTTTTCTTAATCCTTTGTTCCACAGTTTGTTAGATCGTTTGCTTTTGCTGTATAATACTATTACAAGTCTTATAGCACCATTTATTTGATTGATGGAAATCAATGTGGGCACTTTTCCCCCTTCCTTCTTCTCTATCTGGGTAATACAATGGCTGAATATACTTTCATTTTATGTGTTGCATGTGTATATTTAAACAAACAAACAAACAAACAAAAACCTCATTTGCATATATATTTTTTGCTACTTCTTAAACCTTTCCAAACTGAATTGATTCTTTTGTTTTATTTCTTTTTTCTTTTATTTCGTTTCTTAGTCCAAGAATGCTTTTACCTCTGAGAATGGAGTTGGAACATTCAAACTTAGAACTAACATGTTACATTATATACAGAGATTTATTAACTTGGTGCATATGATATGGTAAAAGAATGTTTCAACTCAAATGTCAAAATTTCTTCAAAACTCCTAGAGACCATTTTAATTCATTGTAAGTTTTCTTTATTGACATATAGCAGAAAATCAACTTTGAAATTGCTAATGAAAGCAATGTTTGATTAAAAAGTATAGGAGTACTATTAAATGCTCCCCTTTTTTATGCAGAAACACGAACAGATAGAACAAAGAAACTGTTTAGACACTACACAGTTGGATCTTATGACAGCTTTGATGCTTCAAGGTAAGGATTTTTCTTTTTGGTTGCAATCTGTTTACAAAATCTTTCTGAGTTTTATTTAATTGTTACTTATGATTTAGACTTTAGAGAGGAAAAGGAAAGCAGATTACAAAACTGAATTTCTAAGATATCGTTCTACTTCTAGATCTTTTTAGCATAGTTTATTCTTTTCTTATGGAATGGGTTCACAAAAATCATGAATAATGAAGTAATAGCAAATTTATGTTCACTATTATGTTTTTATGAGCAGTGAAGGAGATCAGCATCTCAGAGAAGCTGTATGTTCTAGCTGTTTCCACAGTCAAAGGCCACTTAAGCTGGATATTTCACAAGATCAAGCTTTGTCTATCTATTTGCAGGATCATACTTGCTGATTAGAAAACCAAAACAAAGTTTTATGACTTAATTTTCTGAATGATATCTTAGATCCAAAGCAGAAATTAAGCTGCTGGAAATTAGAAATTTTACAATTTAGATAAATTGTTTCTGGTTTCTGCTGAGTATTCATGATTTCAAAGCAGGTTTTTCTCCTGCATGTGCATAGGATGTATAGCCAGCTTCTGGTAGGAAGTTAGCTATTGGTGTCTTGAGAAAATTGTGGTGGCATACTGGAATTTCTTATGCTTTTCTCTTGACTGCCTAATTACAGCTTTTCAAGAAAGACACCTTTTTTGTAGAAGAGTTCTGAAATGTGTAAAGCAATGATGGCAGAGTTTCATGTGGCATGTTATCTATTTCAAGAAAAAAAGAAAGTGGTAACTGCTGTTTCTATTATGTGATCTTAGTCCAAGTTCTGAGGGTTATGCGTAATTTCTATGCCAGTTAAACAACTTGGAAGAATTTGGAGGGTGAAATTCATGTCGGATGAAGTTGTTTGGATGCCCAAGGCATCCTTCCCTGTTCCTGCTGGTCAGTGTGCAAAGCTCTGAAAGGCAGAGAGCCTGCTGCTTGTCTGCTGCTTACAGCTTGTAAATATTTGGAAAATACTAATGCTTTAGTCCTATTGAGTTGTAATTTGAAGGACTATTGCAGTGCTGGATGAAGAAGGAAGGTTTGGTGGCACAGTGGGAGAATGCACAGACTTGTGGGTGAGATATGATTATCCCATCTTAGAGTATCTGATGTTCCTGTTACAGAACACAGTGTGCTGTAGGGCATCAGCTCTGGCTACTGTGGAGCAGAGAAATCCCATTTCCACATCTTGCATATTTCCCTGCTGTGATCAGCCAAGTTAACAGAGCTTTGCACAGTGGGACAATGATGTGATTGACTACATAGTCTAATAATGATAAAGTTGTCAAGAAAAGCTATTATTCTGTGCTATGAAACACGTAAATGTTCTGCAGAGCAAGAGAACTGGTTAAAAGTTTCATTTTCAGAGAGCCATGATGGCTTTTTGCAAGACCATCTGATCATTCTATAACCATAGCCTTGTCTCTGTATTTCAGAGTTAGCAGAGTTGTTTCAGTAAAGCAAAAAGTGATGGCTATATCACATTGCCTCACATATAGAAAATAGTTCCACTTGGAAACCTATCCTTAATGATAATTTGAAAATGACAAATTCTTTCTTTTTTTTTTTCCTACTCTTAAAGTATTGGATTTGTGTAATGCAACAAAGCTCTAACGCGTTTACATTGTCTAATTCAGGCTACAGGGAGGAAAGTTGATCAGATAAAATGAAAAGTTTTCATACACACCTTAGTCATTGAGTGATCAGATTTGAAGTATATTTAAAATTGTTCCTGATTTTGTCAACAGTGTCTTGTAATTGTCTGACGAGTACAAGAAAAAGCAACAGAGTTCTCTTGGCAGCTTCTGAATAAAGCAAAGTTTTGGAGAAAATAAATTTCCCCTGAGAATCTGAATCCCAGGGGTCCCATTTTGAAGGATCGTAATGATAGCCCAGCAGTACAAGCTGAAATGAATACTTTCTCCTACCTTACCATTTTAATGGGAAAATTCAGGAAATATAACTGAAAGGTATACCTGTCCAACACTTTTTTTAAAGAGAAAAATGTTAATTTTAGATTTTTTTTTTTTACAATAATACAAGAAAACTTAAAAATTTAAAAATTGGTGACTGAGTTTCCAAAAAAGAAAATCAATTTTCCCTGAGACACATATAATTTGCTGTAATGAGGTGTTTACTGGGAACATATGCCACGTTGCAAGGTAACCTTCCTTCTTCATCCTTTTCAAACACGCCACATAGAAGAGAAACAGCATTCTGGTACTTGCTTTATTAAAACTGCAATAGCAAACATGCAGCAGCATGAAGTTGAGATTCAAATACTGGACTGAGAACAGTAGATCAGCTTTTTGTACATCTAAATGCTAATTTTACTGTTGCTTAAGTATTGTGGCAAAGAAAAAGAATTTGTATTTAAGAACGACAGGAGATTGGTGTGACTTTTTAGTATGTTGAGTACATTTAACTCCTAGCATGGGCTTCTTCAGAGAGAGATTGTTAAAAGTGGCAAACATGATGTCAAACTGACAACAGTTTGTGATACTTCCAAGTTAGGAAGTAATCAAAGCAGCATACTATGTTATAGTTTCCTATCAAAGTAAAGGAAGAATACAGGAAGAAAAAAAAAGTATAACTGCTCACAGATGAGCTTTAATAAACATTTGTTAGAAGGCGATTGTGTTTATCTGCTAAGAAGAGCTTTGAAACCAAAGTATTAGCAAATATGACTCAATTCCTTTCCAGAGATGTGGGGGAGTGAGGGGAAGTCTCTGTTCCACTCATTTCTCCTTCCTGCTCCCAGGAAGACAAAAACTGCTGAGTAGAAATATTCTGTTCAGAAATCTATATTAATAGGCTTATTCACATGCAGGAAAATGTATTGTACGTGGCATTTTTCATCTTTAGGAAAATGTGCAACTTGAGTAATGAAAGTTCATTAAATCTTATTTCAGCTTCGCATAAGATATGAATTATCCGTAAATTAATATTCCATGAAAATGGATAGTATGCTTACTAACGTGCAGAAAGGCAGTGAGGATTCCTTGCCAGTACAAACAATCATTAAATATCATATTTATATAATGTTTGGAACTACTGAGACTAATGTATCAACTGACTTCAATGCTGATGGGATGTATTAATTCTGTTATGCAAAAATGACGTGGTCTCTTGAACCTGACATGTGCTGCCACCGCTGCCATTCCTTTACAGCAATTTCTATACTATTTTATTAAAAACTTTTAATAACTAATTTCTTTCAGTTTCCTTTAATCCTATGCAGATGAACACTGAAGGGAAGGATAGGCTTTGTTGCAATTGCAGACATTTGAGAGAGGATAAAGCCTCTTATGCTAGGAGGATAAATGGGAATACGTACATGTCTCTGGACATTCGTCTCAGGCTTCAGCTCCGGAGGCTGAGCTGAAAAATGGGATTGTTGGTTTCCTTCTGCATCCCAGATGGAAAACACAGAGAGCCCCATGCCTGCAGTGGCTGGACTGTGGCATCAAACTCAAGGAAATAGAAAAGACCCTCTAGGGCAACAAACCCCAGGCTAGAGTCTCCACTTGATGGCATGCCTTGTAGCCTCAGATAGGAGCAGGAAGTAGGCACAGACAAAAAGCAGATACACCAATGCAATTGCAGGGAGATATATAAGACAGCTCTGACACATCCCTAGAGTTCTTTGGCTATCCCTGCTTTTGTGTTCAACGGTAGTTCCAACAACCATGAGATGCTGCTTCTGAGAGTTGGAGGTAAGGGGCAACCTACCAAGTCTTGTCTGGAAAAATATTTGTTTGTGTTTGTCTTGAGTAGACTGAGTGGGTGATGTTGTACAAAGAAGAAGCTTCCAGAAAACAATTTGTATGCCTTAAACCAGTAACTTCATGAAGTCTTGTTGAATTTCAGTTTAGTAAGAGAAATTAATACTAAGGCATAGAATGGATGTTGAATTATTTTTTAATTTAAATTAAAATCATTATAGATCTTTACAAATTGTAATTTTTAATCTGCTTTTTAACATGCAGTGAGGGAATTGATTCCATCAAGATAGGTTAGGGAGTTATTCACTCAGGAAAATCAGAGGGAAGACAAAATTAAATAAGTTAAAATGTGTAAGATTAATTACTTGTGCACTTTCACATGTAAAATATTAGCTACCTTTTGAAGGATGTTATTGTTGATAAAGTAACTTAGTTTTATTACTCTACAGACATAAATGTGAGATTTCAATAGTGTGTAAGGATTGCAAACATGGTTTGGTGGAAACACACGATCCAGTCACCCTCATGGATTTGGGAACTTTACAATACACATGTGGAAACTTGTACTACTGCATTAATTGCATCGTCTGCCTGCTACCTTCAGCAGTATAGTCAAATAGCGAGTCAATAGGATAATTGAATTGCCAGCTTCTATGCAATTACAAAGTATATGATATAAATATAAGGTTTAATGTCCCTTCCATTACTTCCCCTTTCTTCACAGTCCAATTGATTTTCACATCTTTTTTTTTTTTTTTTTCCCTAACCACTTTAACTGGTACTAATCACTGCACAGAAACTTTCTTGGTGTCTTTTCATGACCTGCTTTTACTACAGCACTATTAAGAAGCACATGTGAAAAGATGTAATAAATTTTTTTCAAAGGCTGATTGCTACTGAGTTAATGATGGTAGTGAATTTATTTGCTTTCTGATGGTAGTTCTATCTTTTTGGATGAAGAGAAAGAGGAAAATTTGACTGTGTAGTCATACACAATGATATGTGTAAGAAAGCTTAATTAAAAGCTTAATTCATTAACCCTAATGGCCCTGCCTGGACTCCAGTGGCAGCATCCACATCTCACGAGCGTAGAAGCTGATGGAAGCAACTCCTTAAAAACCAACTGATGTACAAACATGTAATGAAAAAAAAAAAAGAGATCCTTCTCAGCTTTCTATCTTATTAATTCGCTATTGATGTTGTCATCTGCAGTGTTGGGTAGAGTTGTATATGCTTTAACAAACAGCTCCGAGAGCCTCCTTAGTGCAGATGAAGCTGTCTGTCCCAGGAACTTGTAGTGCTTTTTATATTTTTATTTTATAACCTATCGACTATACTTGTTGGATACTTCAGTTCTTGTCCCGAAGTTGTGCTGTGTTTGGAGCTGCTTTAAGACCCATAGCATCAGATGTGATACACAAGTATTACACTGTATTTTTTGTTTTAGTGAAAACTTTTGATACGGAAATACTTTGATCTGATTTAATGTTTGGCTTCACGTGGAAATACTCTCATTGTCCTATTCCTGGAAAATACAAGTATTCATGACTTGATAGATAAATACACTTTTAAAATGAATGGAATTTCTTTTGAAAATCTCTGTTCCTTGAAAGTCCTGAGATCCTAAGCACCAGAGAAGAAAGAAACTGAGCTTTTCCTGGTTGTGGTTACAGCAGTGGTATCATTCCTGTGTTGCAGTGAATTGAGCATATGTACTTGCTGAGGGCTGCTTACTTGTGTGCAACTATCAACAGCAATCTGTTAAGTCTGGCAAAGGGTTCTTCATGAAAGTTGAAGAGATGTGTAAGGTCTGTTGTTGTTTTTTACATTGTTTGCCACGTTGCTTCTCCCTGGACCTGGAGAGTACAAGGGCAACATAGATAGTGGAGAGGTCTTCTTATCAAGAAGAGAGGGTTCTGCTTCTGATCTTCTGTTGGATGGCACCAGTTCTGCTGTACTAATATTTTCTGTGAGATTTGTACTGTCCAGTTAATCTCTTTTGGGAGTTGGAGTAAGGATATGAAAATGAACACTTGCTCTTAAAAACAGATTATTTTCTTTTACTTGATTCTTGGATTGATACATTGACAGTAAGTTGAAAGGGATTTTACAGTATTATTATGCAGTATATATGTGTATTTATTGCAGGAATAGATTTTAAACAATATTCTTTTTTTTTTTTCTCTGATGGAAAGAAACAAATACTATAATATTTTTATTTAAAACAATATATAGCTCAATCTTTGTTGGGTGATGGTAGTAAAAATGTCTGAAAATGCTCATACTTGTAATGTATATTCACATGATATAGTGGATGTGTTTACATTTGAATGCAATGTTAAAATTTTAATTACATAAGATCTTTGCACATGTGGTACTCTTGGTTCTTCCAGACAGAGAGAACAAGCAGCACTGACCAAATTATGGAAACAAAAGTGTGAAAACTTTTTTTTTTTTCCTGTGTATTGTTATTTTATTTCTAAAGATATTTGGGTAGTTTGTCTGATGCCTACTCTGAATGAATATATGCTTGCTTTGAGTATAATGGTTTGATAGTGCTGAACTGCTCCATTAATGTGTGAGGTAGAAAGACAAGGGCAGCTCATTTTTAATGCTTTATGCTTCATCAGTGTGAAGAATATAATTTAATACAATTAGGGAAATTAAGTATATGTTCAAGCAATAATTAAGGCATCATAGTTTTTTGTGGAATAGGAGGAGATATAAGATGCGAAGTCTTTCATTTACTATTATTTAACTTCTAATGAAAATGATCTCACTTGCTAATAAACAACTTTGCCTTCACTGCTATGTATACCGCTGTGACCAAGCTTTTTATGTTTGTGACTACAGATAATATTTAAAGTAATTGCTAAAATTAGTGGGAAAAAAGGGTGTGTATGTGTGCATGTATCTGAACTGTAATATCACTTTATTAAATCTGCGCTATAATCGCATAAAAATGCATGTTAAGATCTACTGCAGTTACATTTAGGTGCAGTATTCCACAGTGAGTGGTGGGAGTTTCCATAAAGTGGTAAGCCCATTTTTGAGTTCCTTATTAGTAAAGTTTGTTTAAAGCACTTTAGTAAGATCCTGCTTTTAACAACCGATGATTTTGCTACAGTGACTTAAATTTATGAGACGTTTTCTAGGCTAGATGGGCTAAATTTTTAGAGGTAAAGCAAGGAAAGACCAACAGTTCCCAAGAAGGAAGTTAAGAAAAATACATAGCTCTTCCCAATTTTAAAATTAAAACTCTGTAACTATAGGTACAGATCTTGTTTGTCAAGGCTGTGATTTGGTAATGGGCCATTTCTCATAGAGCCTTTGATGCACTCAAGTTCTCTATCACTCCTCTGGCCAGCTGCTGGAGGGCAGGAGGGGATTTAATCAGATATTCTGAACATGGGGAGGAATAAATCTTGCTAAAGTAGAACGGAGGGAAGTAATGTGTGTATATGTGTGTGTGTACATATATATGTATACAGGAAAAGGAGTGAAAATGACAGAAGGTGGGGACACAAGAAAAGACTGTGAGGATGTGATACCAGGTTAGTTAGAAGCAGGAGCATAATTACATGCAAGGATAGAGCAGAAGAAAACAGGAGATTTAATGTTTGTTTTTCTGAGAAAAGGAGAACAATTAAGTTTCTAAGAAATACTGTTTTACGTTCTTGAGTCCCAGCCTCCACTGTGATGACTTAGCTTCCTCTGTGTGACCTTTAAGTCCCCTCTCCACTCCACCTTTGTCCACCTTTCTCTCAGCTAGTCACTAGATGAGCAAAAGCTAACATATGGTGCCTTCGATTATAAGTGATGCATTTTTATGTTTTGGCAGCCCAAAAGAACAAATAACTGTGATCTTTCCTTCACAGAGAGCAATAATTTAAATAACTTTTTTCCTTTTTCCAGACAGAGCTTAACAAATATTGGTTGTGTTTGCAGAATTTGATCTACAAGGCAAATTTTAAGGGTGGCTGGCAGACAACGTCTTTTTTCCTGTTAAAAAAGAAATTAGCAAACTAGAAAGAGGACGCTGTAAAGCTCTCTCATCACACAAAACATTAAGGCTGATGAGAGAAGGATGTTTTCTTCTGTTCTAGGACAAAACTGAGGTTCTGGAGTTACATTTCTTTGGAGGTTTTGCTTCTGCCCAGTTTACACAGATGAATTTGCTAGAGAGCAAGCAATGGCTGGGTCAGGGTATATACCTGAACACAGTTCCCTCATATAGTAGATCGCTTTGACTTAAACCTGAACTTTGCATTGCTGGTGACTGCCAAGAACCTGACAAACAGAACAATTATTTGTCCAGGTCTTTTGAAGCTTACTCTTTCATTGTCAAGTGGCAGATTAGCTCAGTCCTCAATAGCTGTGGCATGCAAGTGGGTATATCAGATGTGGATGACTGGCAGATCTACCAGCTGAATAGCTGCTGATCTTGCTAGGGGTGCCTGTGCACTCTGGCGAAACTTTTCATCTTTCGTCTTCTCTGGAGAAAGAATCTTTAGCCAAAAGTCAAGCCTTTGTTAAAATATATTGAAAAAGAGATTATTTTTAAGAAAGAGGCATTTCACTAGAACTGGTTTTGTGAAAAAATTCCCAACAGAATATTAATGAAGGTTCAGAAAGTTCACTGTTGAGAACTAGGGCCTATGTGGAGCAGTTTGTGTTATGCTCTAAACCAGCAGTTCCAAAGATAGATGGTGCAGCACAGTCAGATCCAGTTGCAGTTGCACTTTTAACAGATACATTATATTATATCTGTACTGTGAACGCTTCAAATTTAATAAATTTTGAAATACACTTAAAATTAAACTCAGTGCAACTTTAATTAGTCACCCAATTTAGTTGAAATGCTAAACCAAAATTCCTACTGTCTCCAGTACTTACAGTATAAAAAGTGTAAGAAACTGCCAGAAAATAAGCTGTAATACAGCCAGCAAGCAAGAAAAGGGGGCAATATGGAGAGATTCCAGTTCAACATTACCTTAATTAAGAAAAGTTATTGCTGGTTTAAATAAAGCAGAATTCTTTCTCTTAATCAGCTGGTATATGCATGATTTTTCACTATTGCTACCAAAGCTATGAGCTAAACTGGCTGTTATCTGACAAAATTTCTGAGAACTGATACTGTTAGATGGGAACACTGCTAAAGTGAATGTTTCTCAAGCTTTTTTGCAGATAAGTAAACAGTTCAGAGTAGACTTAATATAACTGAGGGCGTTAGTGTAATTAGAGATGAAGGAGGTGGGAATGTATTTCAGAAAAAAGGTAAGGATGCTGCCTCCTTTTTAACGTTAATTAGGTTGTAAAATAATATGGTAATTAGCCAGGGTTTTTAAACTGATTTGTGCAAATTAAACACTAATTGACACCTTCCCTTATCTTCCTTATAGAAAAAGCCTAGATCGTATAACTTCCTTATTCTTTGCTGTCTTAAGACTTTTGAGAAGAAAAAAAGTGGGAAGTGCTTTTGGGAAAAATGGTACTCAGTGCCTTTGATAATGCTTTCTGTGTTTTGAGACAGAACTTGAAACCTACTTGTAACATATGCCTTATACTCAAGTGTCATAAAATTTTACAGGAATTTTAATGCTGTTAATTAAAACTAAAGATGAAGTAGTATTTTATATGAAATACTCATGTCTGTAAAATTGAAAGGAACTGTCAAGTCACTCAGATTTCTTGTGGTTAGAGCTGCAGTCAGTTTCCAGGAAATGCAGGACAGCAGGAGTATAACTCCTAGAGAGTAGGGCATGATGGAAGCCCTGAGGGATCCTTTAAAACTAATTTGAATTTGAAAACTGAAATCAGGAATGTTGACAGAAGCATGTTATAGAAATACTAGCCAAGAGATCCTGAGGAAGGCTGATAATAACCACTTGCATTACTGTGAAATGTGCCAAAACGTGATGACAGTACTGAACGAGAAGAAGGCACGTTTCAGGGAGTTTGTAAGGAGTAAGTAGTCCAGCTTGGTTGGATTACTCTGCGGAAGCACCACATGTGCTTGTCCTGCTCTTGCACCCTTCTCTGGTTTTGTCCTTTCAAAGAAGAAGAATGTTGGATCTTACCCAGCGTGGCTGTACATATGTCATACTGGCATTTGCTAAAAATGGGAGGAAAGTCTTGTTTGATGCATGCCAACTCTGAGATAAGCATAGAGATTGATTATCAGGCTTTATGAACTAGTTAAAATGCTTCATCAGCTGGAGAAGTTCATTGTTGTTATATATAGTTATGTTTTTCTACATTCACACCATTATCTTAAATCTGAATAAATCTGGATTGACGTCACTGGCTCTACCTTTTTTTTCACTTGACCTATTTGCTAACCTTGAATTTATTTTTCCTTATTACTGTGGTTGTCTGCAAGAATACTGACTACCTTTAGCAAAAGTATTTGAAAAATTATTGTTTAAAATAAAAGCTAGGGAGAGAGGTAGCATGATTACTAACATGAAAATTACTCATTTTGTGTGAATGCTTTAATAAGATTCTTAGAGAGAAAATTCCTCTTTTTGTGTGCTTTGGTGGCAATAAATAGAAGAGGCTAGAACTGCAACTGATTTGGGTGGACAAACACAATCCTAACAAGGATAAGTATTCTAGTTACTTGCGCATATTTGTTCTGTCTGTTTATTTGTTCAAGGCTCATAGTATGAGCAATGAATATTAATATTTTCATGCTGCAGGCATAGATTGCTCACAGGCTTGATAATTACAACTGAAAATTGCCATTAAGTATCAGGTATAAGTGGAGTGTGCTGCAACCCAAAAGACTAATGTGATTGATGGAACAGCTGTATGAAGGGTAGGATTCTGCATTATAAAACCTTCATATTGTGTACTAGAATTACACCTACATAAATGTTTCATGTTTAGTTTTCATTTTACCATGTGTTGTTATTATTATTCTTTTAAATACAAATGAAGTTAATTAAAATAAGGGAATAAAGCTTTTCTTTTTCTTTTTTTTAAATTTCATTTTGCCATCCTGCTCCCCCAGCATGCTGTTTTCTCTCTACCAATACAAATGCAAGAGAATAGTAACATTTATTTTAAAAATGATGGTAATAATAATAATGAAAAGCCTATATGCATACATTATAGTGTATTCAAGTGTAGGATTGTGCCCTTATGATTTGGGTTTTTTCCTTCTTACCCTATCCTGAGATTTCTCTATAAATTAAAATAGATTTTACTGGATGATTTATATTTCCAGGAAGTTTATTTTGACTTCCTTTTTCTCCATGTCAGTATGTTACTTTAATGGTTGTGTCCCAGCAACTGAAGGTATATAGGGAACTCGGGTATTACTTCAGATTTTCTGATCTTTCATACACCCAAAGAATATAATGTTATAATATCAAGTTGAATTAAAACTAACTAAAAGAGTGTGGACTGATACAAAGATATATAGAAAGTCTCTCTTTGCTTCTACATTGAGAAAAAGATACATAGTTTCTCTGTCATGAAATTTGATGGGTTTTTTGTTGTTTTTTTTTTTTTTAAACCTGTATTTCTTTATTATGTCTTACACAATAAACTCAAGGAGGTATATAGCATTGCTCTTCTTTTTAAAATAAAATGCTTCTTGTCCCTTATAGTTGTGGTTAATCTTTTGGGCAACTCTGTCAATCATAGGGCTGGAAAAAAAACAGCACAATCTTTCCGACTTTCTAAGGCATATCAAATCACTTCATAACTGATATTTTTTTTGTTTGGTAACTTAAAGAAGCACTGTTCATTTTTTACACAGGTTGTCAAGTATTCAAAATCCAGGAAAGACAACTTGATTACTTGTTCAAAAGTGTGAAGCATCTTTTTAAATTGAGGAAGTTATATGTGCTGTCAGGTTTTACTATCATCCATAATGATGTCATAATGTAATGGAGATCCATGAAATATAGGAATTAGGAAGTGCCTATACGTCTCTTCTGACATGTTACAGGTTAGCATTAATCAAAAGATGAATTTAAATGGATAATATGTAACACTGCATTTTGCATGATCAAATAGGCTTTTACTGAACTCTGTAGAAACAGCACTGATGCATGAGGTGGAACACAAATAAATGGATACAAAGATGTGAGATATGAAAGACAGAAACAGGTAATGGAGGTATGTAGTGTATCACTGAAGCATCATCTTTTCCTTTCCCATTCCTTTTCTGGGCCTGAGGATAGTAAACTGAAGAAGATATGGATATACTGAGTTAGACGTTCAAACATGGAAGAAAGCTGGAATTCGTATACAGTGTTGAGCATATTATTCTATTATCTTCACAAATTCTCTTTCCAGATGTTCAGATTTAAAGTAAAATCTTATCTTTCTCTTTGAATTCTACATATGCAGGATTGTATGCAGACCTGGTTTTATAATTGTTTTTTTGTGAAATAGCAAAATGACTTAGGGCTCCTGTCACTGTGAATGCCTGATTGAATTAATTATTATTCTCCAGTATAATTATTTTGAATGCATTAAACAGCATTTTGAGGACTTAATTGGCTTTTTTTTGGATGGACAAATGTGCATCAAAACATAGGGTTTAATTCATCTAATTCTGTTTTATCAGTAAATGTTGTACTGATGCAATAACTTTGCATCATAATAATGAGAATATTGTTTTGGGAAACAGCTGAACAGTCTAGGTCCACTTTAGGTATAGTAGCTCAATGGAAAAATAAAGTAGGTCTGTGCCCTGATACCCTATGTAAAGAAATGTCTGTGAGTTCCTACAAACGGTGGGTTTTGGGAACAAGGAGAAAGAAGGGGAAAGTCAAAGACAGCAAAGAACAGGAGAAATCTTTTTACTTAGCTACTCTATTGTCGGAATCTCGTGACCTCAAATATTGAAAAGCAGAAAGGGTGACCCTGCTTTCAGCTCTATGTCATTCTATTCAACTCTTCTCCTTTATGTTTTAGTTATTATACCGCTATCAGTAGTCCTTGGACTTCCACCTTCATTTACCTAATAAGAAGTTCATCAACTGAAAGTTTAGAATTTACAGTATTCTGACATTTCTGTTTTAATGACGGATTGAGACTTCCTTGAATATAAGACTGTTGAGGTAGTTACCAACTATCTGTTTGAAAATATTTTACAGCCCTTGTCCCAGCTACATTTTGCTATAAACTTCCAGATAAGCAAATGTTCTGTATTATAAGGAAAATTATTTACACTTTTCTTATACGATCACAATGATATTAGCGGAATTGATCAGTTATACAAGGCAGGACAAAGTATGAAGTATTTTTACTGAATATCTTCTGTGTGAGTAAATTGTATTTTAAAAAAAAAAAAAAAAGTTTTGTTAGAAGATGGAAATAAGTAGTTAAGGAAAACAAAGTTTAGAAAGCAGATGCATATTCTGGAAAACAATAAAACTGTTTCTTCACTAAAGTAGACAGAAATTATTTGTTATTTAAAATGTCATTGTGAGAAACCAAGAAAAGATTCTATCAAGGATAACAGTAGATTGTTAATTCTTCTGTAGCGTAATAACCTATTATTGGTCAAAGCTATATCTTATTTGATAAGAATATTTTTAATACAAATTGTATTGCAGTGCAGCTAAAGATGTCATCACATAAGGGAATCTCTGCATGTGATGACAGGGTATTCAGAGAAAAAAGAGTTTTCTATGAGTTTGAATATGTGGTTGACTACATTGTGCTGTTTCTGTTTTGTAGATGGATGAGGTGGGGAGGGACCATCCGTGTATTTTCCTATTTGCGCTGCAAAACCATGCTTATGGTGGTATCTAGTACCCCTTCAACAAATAATTCCTGTTTTGTGTGTTACATGAGCTGTGGAAGCTTTTCTGCAAGACCATCAGCTGGATGATCGATGTTTGAGAATAATGAGCAATCAGATACAGAGTCTTCATTAATCTTGAAGGCCTTAATTACTAGGATTAGGCAATTTTCCCAAAATTGTTAGAGTAGATGACTATAAATAGTAAGGTTGACCCCTTCCAGCAATAACAGGAAAAGTTTTTCAACTGGAAGTTTCTTACATCTTTCAATAAGATTTGCTATTCACATTATTTAAATTTTACATGGTGTTGAGACTGGTAACTTCTGCCCCAAAACAAGTATTCAGAAAAGAAGTTCTTTATGTGCTTTTAAAAGGGAATGACCATCAAAACAGAAGAGCTTCTCTTGAATAGATTTCCAGAATACCTCTGAGTCTGAACCTACCTCCCATACATTGTCTTATCCTGAAAGAAATTAGTGCAATTGCTTTGAGGCGTTGTATGTAGATTTATGGAATGGTTTAGATATTTTTTTATTGCATCTAGCAAAGTTTAAAAGAGGCTTTGACTTTTGAAGAGAGGGCCCTGTTTGATTCTTCTAACCTGCAGATATCTCTGTATTCAGTAGCTCTTAAAAAAAAATAAAAAAAAAATAAAAAAAAAAATTGAAATTTCAGGAGTACTGAGGAGAGGACATGAAAAAAGATTTGAAGAAAAGATTATTTCATTTGCTTACTGAAGGAAGTTGACTTGGTACGGATAACTTCTCACTAATAGTTCAAGCTAAGTCTTGAACAGAAGTTTGTAGGCTGAGAAGTCTCATTTGATTGCAGCTCTGGCTGTCAGAATCTCAGATGTGATCTGTAAGATAAGTTTTCCACTTTGGAAAGCTTATTCCATTTTGTTAAAGATAAATTATGTCTATAAGGGCTGCACAACTGGAGAGAATTAGGAAAATATTTTCCTTTCATGTTCTTTTTCTCTACCTTAGGAAAAGACTGACAGTATACCAAGTATCTATTTCTGTTTGCAAGTAATGATGATCATGGACGCTATGTGCTTTTTTTTCAGATGGAAATCTGCAATGATACATGCAATGCAAACATGCCTAAATGCATTCCATGGTCCTGATGGTTTCAGTCTCTGTATTTGAGTGTTCTGACTTCTGTTTTTGGAATAAATTTGTGCTTTAAGGTAGGGTGCAGATGTTTTAGTTGTGAAACAGAAGCTAGGTTTCATGGGTTTTGCTTCCATCAGGAACTAGGGCTTTAACCCTTATTTTCTTCTTTATTGACTTCTACCTCAGGCACCGTCTGATTGGGTTGTTAGCAAAGCAAAACTTCTTGCCATCTTAAAAAGTCTACGTGTATGATGGCTTTTATGTTGAATGAGTGCTGAATTCAAATCACAGGTGTCTGTCTGACCAGTCTTTATATTTCCCTTTCTCTATTGGTAAGACTATAAAATTATGGAAACTCTGACAGCTGTGCACAGTTCTTCAGCCTTAAACTGTTAAGCTACACGAATGGATGAGGACGCGTATTTTCTAGTATTCAGTTTTTGCTTAAAGCCTTAAGTTGATGGTTTGTCACAGTACCTCATGAAGAAATATTCTGCATTCTATAGGATATATTTTGCATTTAACCTTATATATAATGAATCTTGGACTTACACAGCCCAAAGTTAATGTAACGTTTCCTCTTTGTAAATAATGAGCTATTGTTTTTAAAATTACTTGTTACCAAAATATGAAATCAGTATTATTCTGAATGCTTTACTGTGGAATGGGAACTGTTTCATTTCAATTTGAGATAGGATAGAAATTGATCTTAAGGATTTTACATACTGAAATTTAGCGTAGGGTGATATCACTGTGTTTAAAGCATCTGTGAAGAAACACTTCTCTGCTTAAGATCAGATCTCTGAACAGACTTGCAACACAATGTCTCCTTTGTTTGTCACTGATAGCTAAACCCTATATGCATTCTGTTGCTGAATATTTGTGACACCTTCAAGATCAAAGAAATGCTGCCAACAAGACTAGTTAGAGAAAATTTGACCTACTTTTATATTTCGCTCCCTTTGCCTGCCAGAACCAGGTAGATCTGTTCCACAGGTCTTCAGTGCAGATGTCCACTCTGACACTGAGATATGGGTGCACTGTCATTGCAAAACAAACAAAAAATCAGTATTACAAGTACTCAGAGGTTAAACACTTTTCTGGTCTCCCCCTTTCTCAGGGGTGCAAGGGAGCTTGCTGGCAGAAGGATTGTGAAGGTTGCGAATTTGGTTTGTGTGTATGTTTGTTTTCCATCCTTTTTCTGCTGCTCTGCAACACCAGAATAAGGGATCGGTTTGCTTTCTGTGCTTGGTTTAAACAACTTTTAACAGTTCAAGACACAAGTATATTGCAGATTTCATTCTTCCACGTAAATGAGAATTGGCTAAACATCTAGTTTTTTCAAACCTACGTTTTTACTTTACAGGCTGTGATAAAGTTTTCCTCATGTAGTACATCACTGAAACTGTGTATTAGTAAACTATTTGTCAAATAGTAGAGATCAGTTTGTACCTTATGTTACCAAAAATTCTTGTGCTTCTACTTTTCCCTTTGCCCTTTACCTTACATCACAATGCTTTGTAACAGTTAAGTATTCCCACTTGTATTGTGTAAACTGAGATACAAAACTGGCTAGTTGTAAAAATAAAGTGTGCTGTAGAGGAAGAGAAAATCATAGGTGCTGTTCACACTTTTCATATGAACAATTCTGCATATTATGTTTAAGTGAGCATACCTTAAAAATGCCGGTGAAGTTTGATTGTGAAGAGAGCTGAGATTTTTCTTGGTGTTGTTTTTTGTAGGTTTTTTTGTAAGTTTGCTTGTTTTGTATAGATATGTAACATTGATCAGGTGAACCACACCAAGAAGTTTTCAAAGCACTGCTATTGAAACTTCAGCATTTTAAGGAATGATGTTCTGAATTTGATTTTGTTGACAAAAATGAAATAAGAGCAGTTTAATAAGGTACCTAGATAATATGCTTCTGAATCCTCTGCATTAACTATCTCAAATGAGAGATTGGTTTGGGTAGAGTAGAGGAGGAGTTTTCTTTGACTGATCCCTTCTATGCTTAGGTTCTCAAAAGTAGCTTTCCAATTTCTATTAAGCTTGTTTCCAAGAAATCTTGAAGTAAATAGGTCTTATTCATTTGGCCAGGTATCAAGAAAAATGCTGACGATAGCTTTATTGTTGGATCTTCACTGAGCAAGTATAGAGTCCCAACTTGAAAATTTGATAGTGAATTGCAGGCAGTATGCCTGTGTAAGTTTCTGTAACATGAGGACGTTGTTGGAAGGCTTCAAAAATATAGTATAGACTCTGAGGTTGCAGATTTCCTCTCCAATATCCCTGAACTGGAGCGTTTTCAGTTTTCATGAGAAACACATTTCTTTCTACATCATTATCATAGAAAGAGTATTCATTGTAAGAAGAGGTAACATCCAAATTACAAGAGCTGCTCTGAAAGTAATGCCTTCTATATTATTATGTTGGCTCACTATGTGAGATGCTGGTGAGATCAGAGATGCATGCTGGTGGTATGGCAGTAACGGTTGAACCTTTCCATCAGTATTCTGTTACATTTTGTTGCCATATGACAGATGGCAGCAGAAGGGCAGTTTGACAAATTGGTGTCTGGCATGGAAGTGCAGATGAAGCAAAGGTATGTCTATTAATTCCTCCTTGTGGAAAAATGGCACCCATTGACATTCATCAATGCTTGATAAACATTTATGGAGATCAAACAGTGGATGTTAGTGCAGTGAGGCAGTGGATGGTGCATTTCAGCAGTGGTGACAGTGATGTGAAAGACCAGCCACATTCTGGATGGCCATGCACAGCTGTCACACCATGAAATGAAGAATGTCTTGATCAGCTCATCCATGTGAATCCATGGGTTACAACAAGGAAACTCTTTATAGCTATGTGCACTGTCTTTTGGGATAGGAAAGGAGTGTTCTTTTTGGATTTCCCAGTACCTAGACAAACCATCAACTCTGACCACTATGTCATGATGCTGATTAAAACGGAAGGCTCAAACTTTCAGAATCAATCCAGAGAAAAAGACAGCCTTGCTTTTACAACACAATAGCACCAGGCCCCATACCAGTTTAAAGACCATGGGGCACGTTTCCATTCTTCTCTGGACTGTCCTGCAACATCCACAATATAGTCCAGATCTGGTGTCTTCTGACTTTCGTCTGTTCAAGCCAATGAAATGTGGACTATGTGAGCAACATTTTCCTAGCAACAGTGCTAGGAAATAGCCATAGCAGCTATGAAGCAGTGAGTCCCTTCTGCTGATGCACGTTTTTACAAGTGCAGTATGCAGACTCTTGATCATCATCGGTGAAAATGCATAGTTAATGACAGTGACTATGTTGGAAAATAGTGTTTTGTAGCTCAGAGTTTGCTATGTATTTGCTGGAAATGTATAGGAGGTAGTACTTTCAGAGTTACATGTATGTAGTAAGGCAAGAGACAATATTCAAAAGCTGTTGTTATTTATGGAAGTCATCTATTGCTCAGAAAGCTGAAGTCTCCATTGTGGTAGCAGTAACTCACGTGTTATTCTATTCAATAACATTTAATTACTGACTAGTTTGGAAGCATAATTACATCACCATTTTAGCAATAGCATGAAGTTGTATCACTCTGTTGAATTTGGAAAGTCACCAAATGAGTGGTCTGTGATGCGTGAGAGATTTGGAGTTTGGAGGCTGGCCACTGGTATCCTGATCTCATCATCCTTGCCTTTGTTCAGAGCTTTAAATAAAAAGGTCACACCATTTTTTCTTTCATTAGTTTCCTCCTCCCCTTCTGAATTATTAATGGCACTGAAGGAGTCTCTGTCTCTTTTTGTGCACTGGATACTTCAGTGACTAAACTCTGCACAAGACCAGTGGAAACTTTAGTTGGTTAGTACAAATCAAGGAAAAGAAAACGAAACTTTGCTTAATGCTTCTTCCTGTATTAAATACTTATGTAAGTGTTTTAAAGCCAGTTTACCAGTCTTTTGCAGTGCTTACAATTCATTACGATTCATGAACGTTTAACCCCTGGCACTGTGCTGCCTAATGGCTTTAAACCTAGAAAAAGTATTTTAGATGATGATGGTTATTATTATTATTTTACCTTGAGCTTATTTTTAGTAGTCAAATGTTTAAAAACAGTAAACAGTTTAAAGCTTTTACAGATTGTTGTCTGTATGTGAGATCTCATTTTGATGTGGATTTATGAATTTTCTTTCTCCTCTGTCTACTTTTTTCTTATCCAATGACAGAAAGATTCCTAAGGCTACTTTCTCTTTAAGGGCATGCTGCTTACATAAATAGTCCTTTAAACCATCGTCTTGTTTTATAATATTAATTGTTGATCAGGAGACGGGAATTATTCCTTAGAAACGTGTTTTCCTGATTGTGCATGCCTTGTTACTATTTCAATTATGCAGATTCTTGATGCTGTGGAAATTTGTGCTTGATGACGCCAAGGCAGCTGCACGTTGTTAGCATTGTAGGCTGTCAGATGATCATGTGGGATTCTTGCAGCATGCAACATTCAATAGGATTGAAAAAGGGCTTTTGATGCAAGGCATAGCTTTCAGAATATATTTGTGCCTTTTAGTTAGCTTATATAAAATCATAATATTTTATCTTTAAATTTAAAATGCTGCCTCATTTTTCTTCTGGTTGGTTTCATTTTGGCTTCACTAGAAGATGCATCTGGTACATCCACGATTGAGGAGTTTATTAATGATACTGTCGTTCAGTTCACTTACTTTTTTTCCTTTTAGAGTCCTAGCTAGCCCACAGATTACATGATCACATGCTCATTCAGTCATTCATATAGAACACAAACGACCATGCATGTTTTCTTCTTTCTTTTTCCTCTCTGCCTTTTTTCTTCTCTTTAAGTTGCATTGTCATGTTCTCTTTTATCATCAGGCTTAGTCTTTGTCTTCCCTCTGCTGCTATTTGTATATATTTTCCCATGCTTGGTTACTGCAATATTATTTGATTAACGGGCTGTGATGATGATGAACCTGCACACTGGAGGAGCAGCTACTACAGTGGTGATGAAGGGATGTAATAATGGTCGCTATCCTCGGAATTCTCTCTACAGTGACTGCATTATAGAAGAAAAGGCAGTGGTCCTGCAGAAAAAAGACAATGAAGGATTTGGATTTGTGCTCAGAGGGGCAAAAGGTATGTGCTTCTGTGTGTGTTTGTGTGATGTGCACTGGCATGAAGAAATTTATACATCTCTGAATATAAGCAGGAATTATTCTTGGTGCACTTGGTTGCTAGACAACAGGATTCTCTGCATGCTGTACTACTCAGACAGATTTTAGTGCTTTCTGTCTGAAGCAGTTTGTGTTTTTACATAGGAGAAGCACTGTATAGCCTGTAGTCGTTTTGTGGGGAGAAAGTTTTGTCTGTATTTTTACTGTGATGGTATATGTAATATTTTATCATTTATCTGTTTTGTTATGCAGTTTACCTAAGGGAAACCTGCTTTCCTTATAAAACCTGCTTCTCTATTTCAATGACAGTCTGTTTAAATAGGTCTGTGAATAGAAATAGACAAGAGAGTGATGTTTTGTGTAAAATAGGTGTGGATTTTCGGCAAGGTGACATTGGTGCAGTTTTAGTATGAAAATATGATCTTTTTTTATATCTTCAGAAGCTGCACGTATGTTGCATGGCCTGTAGTGTGCTCATTTTGAAAGCTGTTTGTATATTAAACTGCATGCTACTTTTCTCTAGGCTAAAATCTAAAATAATGGCATTCTCAAGAGTTAAAAAAAGCATTCTATTTAATGCTTTCCTGAACTTTCAGTCCAGTTTGTTCCTTTTGTATTTTAAAAAATATGTATGATGGTATGTCCCATCTCTTGCTCCCCCCATTTTTCCATGGGTTCTCCCTTGCCTTGCTTGAGCATGAAAAATATTCCTTATCTTCATTCTTGGGACATCGTTTTTGCTCCCCCTTTTCCCACACCTCCAAACCAGTGACACTGTAGATTTTCAGTGCTGTAAGTGCTGTTCTAATTAAATAAGTATTTTTGTAGCTCTACTAGGAAAGCCAGTAGTGCTACCTTTTAGTTAACCCATTGCCACAAGTTGACTGTGCATCAAGCAGAGGTTACTCCCACTATGCAAGCCCAACTATTTTCCTCTAATTCTCTCTGTAACAGTGAGGGCGCCTCAGGTGAAAGACCCAAGGACTTTTCTGCTGGTCTGTGTACGTGACAGAGAGAGGAAAGGCTGGTTCAAGGGCTGATGTTCCTCTTTTCCATAAGGAGTGCTTTTTCTGTTACACATATGCATATACAAAGAATTTTTCTAGAGGAAAAACTGATTTCTATCTTTTTGCTCCTGCTATCCACCCTCCTCCCTGCCTAGGTTGGCCAAATGCTCTCTTCTGTCTACAGTAAATAATTCCTTTGTAGCTGGGTGTTTCCAGAGTTAGAAGCATTTTGCCAGGCATACAAAAGGTTTAAATGAAGTCATACCAAATATCCTAGAATACTCAGAATCCAGCTATTGCCCTGTACAGCTTGATTTAGCCTATGTCAGTAAAGAAGCATGAATTTTTCTCACTAAATTGAAGACCTGTGGATTGCTATTGCAGAGATTGTACTCTGTTCCCAGCATTTTGATATTCTTTGAGGCCAAGTCCCTCGCTTTTAGCTCTCGTCATTTTTTAACCACAAATTTGAGTGGCCAGTAATAGGCCGTTAGTTAAGTGGCATTTGCAAGCATTTCCTAACTTTCTTTTTTAATGTGGTATTTATTTCTAAAGCTGACACACCAATTGAAGAATTCACCCCAACTCCAGCCTTTCCTGCTTTGCAGTACTTGGAATCTGTGGATGAAGGGGGAGTAGCATGGCAAGCTGGCCTGAGAACCGGAGACTTTTTGATCGAGGTAGGAGATCCTGACATCTAATTATTAGTGCTCTGCTGGGGAAAGAGCAGCTTTTCCTTTTATAGGATTTCCTTTGGAAAAAGTGTATGATGCTTCTGAAATAGCAAGTTCCATGGAGTAACACCAGTAACTATTTCACCCTGCCTATTTATAAAACTCAGGCAGCATTTAGAAAAGCAGTAAAAAGAATAATATTCAGGTTACTTGGGAGGTTTCTGTTTGTTCTCTTTGTCATTTGACAATACAGTGCCAGGGAAACATGAGGATTTTGATACTACTTTGCATTATTGAATTCAAATTCAATTTAGTTTCTATGTTCATTGCAAACTATCAATCCTCATATCTAAATATTTTTACAGAGTCACCAAAATTAATGACTTCTTGTGATACTTTTTCTGCAATCAAATATTGGTTTGCTCTTGGGAAACTGTGAAGATAAAGCAAATGATTTTGGCTTGAAATTAGATATTTACAACTGTGTATTTTAAATACAGTCAAACACACACAAAAGTGGATTGCAATATAAACTACTCTTTTAAGTGGCATATTTAAACAATGCCTTCATTCATACTGAAAATGTCTTTGTCTTTTCTATTTTGGAAGATTTTTGTTTGGGATGTTAGGTTTTGTTGCAGTAGTTGGTTCTCCTTTCTAGTGTTACTGGACAGTTTGCAACAAGATCATGATTTGGGATTTTCTTTCCCTTTCCATACAACTCCTTCATCATCAAAAAAGTAGTGCTGTGGTTCTTCGAAAATAGGTTTTTTAGGGTGGATCAATAGAATCTCGTTTGTAAGATCTGTTGTTTTATTTTTTGTAGGCTTTTTCCTAAAGGAAAAAAAATGTCTGCTTTGTTAAATATTTACTGATACTGTAGCATTTATTTCTGCAGAGCTGGCTTTTCTATTCAGGGGGGAATAGAATGTATAGCTTTCATTTGTTGCCTGCCTGAACTTCCATGGTGACTGAATTTAAATAGGTGTACTATTTAATGATACGCTTCATATTGGAACAATGAAAGAACAGGCTTTGCGGATTTTTAAAGTAAAGAGATTTGCATTTTGACCAGTGCCATTTTTCTTACTGTTGTATAGACTTATGTCTATAACAAACTGTTAGGCAATACCTTACAAATTGTACTGATACATACTCTGAGCAAGAAGGCTTTTGAAACTAAGATTATTTTACCATGGCTTTGGAAAAAAAAAAAAGAAAAGCTTTGGTTTTGATTTCTTGATAGGCTTTTAATCTGTAGGAAGTATGAATAGTCTGTACTGACTGACTTCACAAATAGATTTAATGGTGAATAACATGTAATTTAATGGAGAGGATTACTGGATAACTGTGCATACGAATTTTTTTTGAGATTAATGAGAGAATCGAATAAATCTGAGATACCTGATTCTGCTCGAAGGTTTACCAATTTTGTTGCTAATGAGAGAACTAGAATTAATTGTCCAGACAATCTCCTAGCTTTAGCTTGGAAGAACAGTTAAGCACGCACGTGTCTTGCTGGATCAGGGCATTAATCCATACTGTGCAAAGGCCAGCATATTTGTAATTAATTTTGAAAAAAGGCATTGTTACATACAAATCAAATCAATTTCTGTGTAATTTATGTATGTCAGGTTATTCTGTTCTGAGTTTTACTATTAAGAGGAGATGATGATCTTGAGAATTCAGACAATTGTAGGTTTTGGAGACCTCTGTATTGGAGAAACTGCAGGGTTGTTGGTTACTTTCTTGCACTGAACTGATAAGTTCTTAATATACTCCACCTTGCAGTGCATGGTTACCATAGCTGGTGGATTTAGTCTGTCTTGCTGCCAAATGATTTCTTCCATGACTCTAAAGTTTGTGCTGGTGTGTATAAGTGCCACCTCAACCATTTGTAACATAATGCATTTATCACAAGTGTCACATGAATAATAAAGGAGTCAGTGGGCAACGAGAATCCTAATTAGTCTCATTTATAACACTTGCGGTAAGCGTCAAGCATTGGGAAAGTGAGAGTCCAGTTTGGGCAGAGGGCAAAATGCAAGGAAGAGCAGATGTTTCACACTTGCTTAAGCAGGTTCAGTGACTTGGGGTCCTAGAGGTAAGAGGAGCCTTTTCTCTGACTGCTGAACGACAGTCTTGACAGGAAGATAGATCCCTTCTTTGGAAGCAGGAAAGATAGTAAGGGTAGGTGAATAGAAGGCATCTTTCTTTCATGTTTAATTATGGTCTCTGGGACTTATAAGGGGGTAAAACAACCACGGCTGCTAAGCAAACTGAAGTAATTTGATGTAGAAGTTGTTGCACGTTAAGCAGAACAGGTAAATCGCTATGTAAAAAAGGAAGAAAAGATGTTACCTTGTTTCAGCAGGTACACAGAGTAGATATTATCTGGAAGGGGGCTGGCATGCTTTCATCTGATGGAGTTTTTATCAAATTTGTGGTTTTTCTGAGAAAAAAAAAAACAACCTGAAAAGCTACAAGATACTGATTTGTCCAACCTGTACAATTAATTTTAATGTAAGACTTCAGAAGCTAACGTTTCGAACTTGCCTGTGGAGATACAGTATTTAATGATTCTTCACTGAAATTTTGGATGATGATATGGCTTTTTATTCTTCCTTCAAATTTGATCATATTTTTTGTGTTAAAACATATAATGTGTTTAGTGGATTTTCTGGATAGAGTCCAAATAAAATGTATTGAAAAAGTGCATGACTAGTTTCAGAGCTGAAACAGCTAGTGACAGCTTTCATTATATGCTTATTTTCATAAATAACACACAGTTAACATTTCATGTGATTTTTCTTAGCTTTGGTAAACAATCAGAAATGGAGTATGACTATGACTTCAATTTTATTAAATGAGAAAGGTGGTATGATTTGCCTTAGTTGCTGCTTTTTGATATTTTAGTAGGTATTTTGTTGAATTTCAATATCTGCTCAATAAAGGAGAGAAAAACAAGTCACCATATCAATGTAGGTGCTATGAAACCTGAAACGTGGAATCCATTAGAAAGATGTTTCAAAAACTTCAGCCATCATTAAGCTATACACTGATTGTGAAGCCATTGGAACTTGTAAATTCATCATTGTGACTGAATGTCTGTAGTATATGTACTCCAGTTTGTAAAGACTTCATCAGAAAATATCAAACTGAGCTGATTTGGTTTGTTTATATCTTTGCAAGAAAGAGAGGCATTAGCTCTGACTATAAATCTCTCATTTATTTATAATATTTATGTGCCTAACTTTGGTTAACTTCGTACAGTATAGAAGTCAAACTGACCATAGAGGAACCATTGAATACCATTCAAAAAGAGCTGTCTTACAACTTGACTCAAAGAATCCTGGGTTTAAGGGCCTCTGTTGTTTAGTTGATTTGATGTTTAGGCTTTGTGGGTTATTGGTTTGGTTTTTTTGTTTTGTTTTTTAAATATTTGCTTTGATGGAGTTTATAACTGTCTTTAAATAAAGAGATCCGTTAATGTAGAAGTGGGGTTTTTGTATGTGTCAGAATGTTATCATTATTATCATTTGGTATAGAAGATATGGACTATCAAATTAAAACTCAGTGGATTATTATGAACATGTGAAGAATCTCTTTTACTTTGGGAGTGACAGAGCTTTGGAACAGCCAGAGGGGTTGTGGAGTCTCCTTCTCTGAAGATATTCAAAACCCACCCAGATTGACTAGAATAATGCTTTTCTTCTCTGAATGAGACATTGCATTGCATTTTAATGCCATAAAATCGTTTATTTTTCCAGATAAATTGAAGTGTTACTTTTATCAGAGTAGGATGGCTACTTATTTACATTCAAATGAAAATTTAAACTAGTAAAACCAGTGTATTATGTACTTACAAAAAGAAGGAAGGCAAAATCCAAAGTTTGATTTGAGAATCAAAACAAGAGGTGATACTAGAAGAAATCTCATCACTTTTCAGTGCAGCTTGGTTTGTATACATACTGAATCATGCCAAATGGTCTGGAGTATAACTAGCTCTATCCTACTTAAAGGCTTGTAGAATTCAGGAACGGAAACTTTTATTAAAAAACAGTATTAAGTGGAAAATAGACAAAATGTATCATTTGCAGCACTATTTTATCACCTTGCAGACAGGTATATGACTATGTAAGATGTAGTGATAAACATTCAAGAAGATATTTTGAATAACTGGAGTAATGTCAGAACGAAAGCTAAACATATATGCACATATGCACGTGAATAACTTAGGTTCGTATTTACCAATAGCTGAGATATTTATTTTATTGCAGTAAATGCTTCACACAAATTTCATAAATTATCTGAAAACTAAGTGTTTAACTGTGCTGTTGTAACTATAGCCGTTATGGCAAGCATAGCAATGTTACGCCTTATATTTGCATTCAGTGACTGAATGGATTAGCAAGGGTTTACAAAGCCTGTCACTGAGTTTCTTGAGCAATCAAGAAATGTTTCCAACCCTAGGTAAGCTTTGATAATTACCCCAAGTTTTCTTTCTTTTATGAACCCCAGCTTCTACCATCAGATGTAAATATATAAATATTTTTTTGTGGAAGCTACATGGAGGCCATTTTTTTTCTCTTTCTGAAATAAACTGAGATTTTATTATTGTCTTCACAATAATATAGGTTATCACATTGCAATTTTTTGCAGTTGTTTTCTGAATGTTTGTTCATATCCTCCCAGATGTCTGAACACCAGCTTGATAAAAGTAGTTTAGTAACAACTTCCATAATTTTGTGTGTAAAAGGAGAAAAGAAAAAGACTCTTCCATTTTTTTGGTGGACCAAAGAGTAAAGTTCACCCTACATTGCAATCTTGTGTTCGTTTTTTTTTTTACTGTCAACTTGGTTGTTCCTCCTGTGCATGCAGCAAGCCTCCTTTCTCAAATGTTATGCAGGGGAATGGTAATACTTGTGATGGAGCTCCTGAGCCCTTCTGTTCCTACACAAGATCATATTCGGGCTTGTGTTCAACTGTACAAACAATAGTTTTGCAGATTTTAAAGAGATTTACTAAAACTGTAACAGTACTGCAGCATTTTATCACACACACACTATAGTGCATGCACACAAACATACATAATACATATAAGGAATAGTTGTTTGTATGTACGTAAATACAAACAGGTTATTGAAGTGTAGCAGGGCTCTCCCTTACATGCAGCTCTGAGGTACAGCAGAACCTGCACATCTAGAATGGGCACCACTTTTTAAAAATCTTTATGTTTAATTGATACTCTTTCATTCAACCAACCGTTCAAAGATAATTTCTATTTAGTCATAATCCTCTTGGGAACTTTTCTAAACGATGGCTACAAAACAGAAGTATTTTTCTTGAAATCTTAAAAAATCCTGGGCTTTTCTTCAAATGGAAGTTGTCAGAGTCCAAAGGAAACGTACTTCCTGTATGTTGATTTTGAAACTCTTACTGCTTAAGTGTTACTGTGGATGTACTATAGAAGTTGGACAGAGGGGTCTTGGAAGAACAGCAGCCCTGATGTTAATGGTTGAGAGTCTACTGTATCTGAGCACACTCTGCCCAAGCAGATCAATTTTTCACTTGATGGAAAATTATTTTGCTTTCTTTCCACTTAAACTCAGTGGGAGAGGGTTTGAGTTTATATTGTTTTGTTTGTTTGCTTGCTTTTTTATTTTGTTGTTTTAATGGGTAATAGCAGATGGATTAAAGAACTGTGCCTTCAAAGTGTTTTGGATTTGCACAAAAGCACAGTAGAAAAATGAGAACTCTTTGGGATTTTTCTATCTTAAATTCAGCCTCTGCCCTGCAGGAAATGATGGTATTCCAAATGTGCTCAGTGTGATAATAAAAAAGATGAACCAAACTTGTTTTATTCTAAAAATACATTAATAAAACTGTTAGATTTGTTGGCATAGATGGAAAGGGGCAGACAAAAAAGAATTTGGTTCTTATAAGAGCTCAGTTATTCATGCCTAAGCAAATAATGCTTTAAAATAAGACTGAAAAGCAGAAGGAAAAAAAATCACTTTGTTGTTGTCAGACATACAAGACCAGACTGCAATAAAAATTCAGAAGTGTTTTTCTTTAGCCTTGATTTTACATGAGGTAGGTATTGTGCTTGCAATCTTGTGCAAGATAAAATGGCAGTATTTATCTGGTTTACAAAAAATCTAACAAGTACTTATTTGATACTGAGAACTGAATCAGCACTAGCTCTGTGTCCATCCAGTTCTCTGTGATGAGTCTTATGGCATTTTAATCTAGACCACACTGTTTTCAAGCAAAGTTTGCTAGCATTAACATTCTGAGAGATTCATTCAAAGCTCATGGGACATAGGTGGAGTTTGGAGCTATCCACAGGGAGCTTTTTGACTTCTACTGATTATGGTGGCCATTTCCCTCACTTCCTACTAAAAGATTCTCTAAAAATAGCAAATTTGTTTAAACATAAACTGCTTATAAACATCCAGTTCCTGGCCACCTAGAAGTGCCTCCATAAATATAAATGCAGTTTTTAAGGTATAGTTAAGAAATTTCCAGAAGACATTATATTAAAATTAATTCCTCTGAAGCCTGTTGGCTTTTTTTAGTCTTTGGTACTATGGAAACCTGGTTGCTGGAATGGAGCTATAAGAAAAACAGTACTTGCGCCTGATATTTTAGGGGAGATAATATAGTTTCTTCTCACTGGAGGATGTTTCTACAAATCTATGAAAGTACAGGTGAAGGGAAATAAATAAGTTGCTTTAGATGGACTATTGATTGATAAACTCATACTGTTGAGTGGTGCAGCTGAACTATTCTAATACATGATTTTTTTTTTCTTGTTTTCAAGAGCTCTTTCAGTTTAAGTCTTTCCTATGTATCAAGCAACAGGAATACTATTATAGGGTGTTGTGTGTGAGGGTATATGTTTTTGTGGTTGCTTTGATTGTTTTATTTACTATTTAGTTTTTGTTAATCTGAGACTGGCAATCAGCTATGTGAGACTGAGTTCACCTAGTAGTTGTGTTTCACAAAACCGAAGTCTATCCAGATGTTAAAAAGAGGTTGCTTGACACCTGATTATCACATACTTCATAAGCTGTATGTACTACCCTCTCTCCCTACCTACTACTCCTCCCTAACCAAACTTTCTATTTTTTTTTTTCTAGAAATAGCTTAATTTTTGAATATTTGCAGTCTCAAAGGTGATGAATGACCATCCCTGGAGGTGTTCAAGAACTGTTTGGATTTTGTACTAAGGGACATGATTTAGTGGGGAAATGTTGCTGGTAAATGGATAGTTGGACCAGTTGATCTTGGAGGTCTTCTCCAATGTTGGTGATTCTATGATTTACTGTCACCTCTGTATCTGAAAAAAGCAAACAAAAACTGGAGAATAAACGAGTATTCATTTGATTTTCTATTTTTTCAAAACTATAGCCTTTTAACATGGACTGTGGAACGAGGTTCCTAAGCTGTTTGAGATGTTACAGAGAGTCCAGGTAAAGCACTTCACGCAGGTACACAGAGCAGACTCCCCACTGCATTTTTAGGGGTACTAATAACTGCAGAAACACTTGTAATTTGGGAAATTCAGAATTTTTGAATCCAGGCTTCTAGTAGAAGCTCTGTGTTCCTTTTGTTACTATTTGTTTTACATTCGAATTCTATCATATTTCCTCTGTAGCAGAATGACCATGGGTTCCAGTCTAATCAACAAATTTGATTAGACTTCTGCTGAAAAAAGCAGAAGGCTTTAATCCCTTCTTCTTTTCTTGTCTGCATGTGGTGGCAAATGTAAGCAAAACACTAACTTTAACCTCCCGGTCTAATTCAGTTCCTTACACATTAGGGTATGTATTAAGAGAATAAGGATCTCTTTTCTCTCGCAGATCGTAGAAGTGATAAACACGAGGTGACGAGGGCAAAAGCATTGAGAAACAACCCAGTGATGAACTTCTTGCTGATTTTAATAGATGAAAAAGAATTAAGTTGTGGAGGTATGCTAAGCTGAATCTGAGCTAGCTGGCAGCAATATCTCTGAGCTGTTGTGTTCCTCTGTGGTTAATTTACAGTTATGAAGGAAAGCAGTAAGTGGGAATTTAATGAAGAAGATGGCTTCTGAAGACTCAAAGCCTTGTTGCATGTGTTCTGTTGCATTCAGGGTATTTCCTGCAGCTTGTAGTTGTGGGACTCAGCACATTTGTCTTGTAAGGAAATTGAAAAATACTTTGAAAAAATGAATTGAAAAATTCATCTGTAGTGGAAATGCTAAGTCATGGACTGAAGCAGTGATTGAGCACCTGGTGGGAAGGCAGGGCCAACCCAGGGGAGCTCAGGTGCATGCAATATACCTGAGTGACCAGAAGGGGTGATGCCAGGATCCACTCCTTTCCAGACCTCATTTAAGGGTTGGTGGTGGAGGTGAGGGTGTCTTGCTGGAGATCCATGCCTACCTGAGACCTTCCGAATGTTAGCAGATTTTCTTCTTTTGTTTCTGCATCCATGGCTGCTGTAGTGGGTCTTGTTCTCATTTGCTGTAGCCTGGGATTGTGCCACCCTGCTATTATGGCTGTTCTTTCCATCACATTATCGCAATACACCATCGCATTAGAAATAACATTTTAGATTCTACTGTAGTGCTGATATGAATCTTTTCAGAGACTTGAATATAACAATAGGAAATTATAATGCTTGCTTTCTTCTGTTACTTCATTTTTGTTCCATGCATTCTGGCAGCAATTTAGGGAGCAAGATTTCTAGTTCCCCTCACCTGGCGGTACAAAATTTTCACTAATTACATGGACTTTATTTCTCTGTGGTGGTAGTTCTGCCTTCTGTTTTCAAAACAGGAGGACGTGAGGGTCTCCTCCTCCTCCTCTCTGAAGGCTTTGCTGTTCAGATCATTGAAAATACTCCTAGCAAAGAAATCAAAGTTTTAATGCAGTTTTTCAGTAATTAACTTCAAATAGGGTAAAATTGGGTAGCTAAATATTTGGTGATAAATAGAAATTTAAAAGCATAAAGATGAAATCATGGAAGAGTTTTTACAACTTCGAACAAAAAGCGTTGGTTCTTGTCAACACTTGTCATTGTACGGAGTAAAGAAGAAAGTTAAGATGGAAATGTGAAAATCCCGGGCCAACTAGGTTGCTGTGGAGAGATATTTCACCATGAAATGTCATTATTTACTAATTTAATGGTTGCTAAAAAAAACTGGCATGAAAGATGGCAGAAAAGTCTTTATGAAAAAACTCAGCTTGGACTTGCCCTCACATGATGTGACAAAATGTTTTTGCTACCAACCTACATGCTAAATAGAGGTTAGGATATATGTGAAATTCATGCTTTTGGGATCTCAGAAGCACATACGTGTGGCAGGTAGCAAAGTCATGCTGTAGTTAACTATGTTGCATTTTCTTTTAAAGAGAGATAATCTCTGCAGAATCAAAGAATCCTGTTTTTTAAATAATTGCAATTCTTCCTAACACTGGATAGATTTGTATGAGGCAGTTGTTGACCGATGTCTGTTCTAAACAGTACATTTGGTGCATTAATTTAGGCTGAGACCTATTGTGATTCAATTTAACCGATACATTAAAGAGGTAACTGGTTTTGAATGACCAGCAAAACGCTTATTTTTTAAAAATTTTCTAAAAGTTTTTTGTTAGTGTTTTTAATATCTTTGTTTGCTTTACTGACTAGGCCAGTTATGGAGCTGTTTTTTGCAAACAAGACGGAGTTTGGGGGTTAAATTTAAGGTGTTTCTTGTTTGTATTTGGTTCCCATAATTCCCTGTACATTTTATAGAATTCATTTGAGATATTTTAATAGAAATCAAATGTGAAGAGCAACATATTTGCTAGGTGCAGAGCTGGAAATGATGTAGGAACCTATTGTTCAAAAGTCAACAAATGGAGCTATTCATCCAAAAATCTCATTTTCTGTTTTTTCCTTTTTTGTCTCCTTATCCTATGCAAACCTTTCTGGAGGTGGTTTTCAATTCTTCCTTCCTTTTGCTTTCTTCTTATGATGTGCTGCAGTGTTTTGTAGGTTTTACACAGCATATCAATCCAGGTAATTTTTTCTAGAAAACCCATAAACTGCATCCGTTTTCTTCCACGAGGTTCAGGAAACTGCTCTTGTCCTGCCAGTAGTACAGGGAGGTCCTCTGTTGCCATTTTAAGAGACAACAGATGTTTTCTCTATAGAGTCGTTGGGATAATTTGCAGCATTCTAGAGTTCTGTTAGGTAGAGTTTTAGCTTTTGGTGCTCACTATAATTGTCTTATCCATGTGTCTGTGTTTCATTTGCTTTACTGGAAGGGCAAACACAGAATTCAGAATGTTCCCACAGTGGATAAATGCAATGGAGGCATTGCATGGTGGCTGGATCCCCCCGGTATTTTCTGCTCAGATAATCATAATATAGCTATCTTGAGTCTTGTAGTTTAGACACTGACTTTTTTTTTCACCCTCCTTCTTTTAAGGGAGATAAAAACCAATTAAGACTAGATTAATTTCATACAGACTTGCTTGAATTTATGTTTGTCATGACTGTCAATGGATAGGGAGGCTATTCGGATACCTTTTTTCATCTCTGATGGAATTACATAGTCAAAAAGTCCTTGTGTTTAGCAGCAGAAATCAGAAAGAGTGTGGAAGTAAAAAATATTACCTGGTGCAACATATTACACTACTATAAAAATCATAAAGAATAAACAAAATATTGTCAGCTTTTTAACATTACATACAAATTATCAATAAGTGAAGTTCCTCTTTAATTTGCGTACTAACCCATACATATATGGCAGGTTAGTTTACACATCAGCTTTCTTTGCTGTTAGTTTAAAAAAAAAAAAAAGATATAGTGTAGTTAAATATACTTTGTTTTGCCACTTTTATTGCACAAATAGATGTCATTAATTTATTTAAAATTATTTATATATTTTTCTAAGATTTTTTTTAAAACAATAGGTTTTCTTGTTATTGTTGGTTTCAGGCTGCTAGTCACTTATTGGCCTAGGGACCTTTCAACATAATCACCATATCAGTGACACGAGGGCAGTCTTTGATAGATGAATGAACCCTTTCTAAATAACAATTTTCAAATAACTTGCAGATACCCATTCTAGAAAGCTGCATATTCACAGAAAAAAAATGTATAAAACTGGATAAAGGAAGATACCAGAATTAAGGTGAACTCTCCATTTGCCTGTCTCAGCAGAACAGAATCAGATGGAGATTTTTGTTCACTTCAGGGGCATGTTACATGGTTGAACTAACACCATTGTAGCAGTCTGCCTGAGTTTAAACAGCTGGTGTATAAGCAGATGAAGAGAATTAGTGCTATCATTCAATCAATATTAATCATATTCACACATGGCTCTGCTTTAGAGAACTGAGAATGGTGAGCACTAGTGTAGTTTTATCTTAGCGTTCTTTTCATACGTTTCTGTATGGCTTAGGACAACTACAATTGAACTTCTTAGGCTGAGATTTAGATTTGAACAGATGCTAGTACAGGATGTGTGTGCTGGGGAAGATGTTTTTTCTTTGTAATTTTTCATGAAAACACAAAGTAGGTGTGTGTTAAAGTTTGCTGCTGATTAGCTGAGATTACCATTTAAGTACAGAGATTGTGCAGGAGAAGCAGATTAGTTTAATATGTGTGGCCTATAGTTTAACGGAGAAGAATGCAATCAAAATAATCTTTCCAAAATAGTGAATGTAGTTGGGATATTTCATGCTTTTTGAATACTCTAGGTAGGTCTATCTTCCACACTTTGAGTAATTATTAGAACTTTAATGTTCTGTTTCCCTGAATCATTTGCCAGTCATTTTCAGAGATTTTGATTTCGTTATCTTAAAAAAAAAATAAAAAAAAAAAAAAAAAAAAAAAAAAAAAAAAAAAAAAAGACAAAAACAAAAAAACAAACCTAATGCAAATTTTAAAATGAAACTCCTGATTCTCATCTTCAATTGTTGTTATTATTAATCTGAAATGTCAGGAAAAAAATGTGTTAAGTCTCTGGCCTTCTTTTTTTTTTTTTTTTTTCTTTCAATCCCGTGATTGCCTTTTCTTGTTAAAAGTTGTATTTACTTGTTGGGCTCTGGCAATAAATATAGTACTCGTAATGCTAGACTGTTTATGTTTTCTGTTGGCACAGAGAAATGCCTCAATAGCATGTTCCTTTTTTTATCAGACATTTTTGTCAGTATTATTGGCTAATTTCTCATATTGGCTAGTTTGACAGTTTCTGGCATTTTTGTCCTCACAAAATCTTCTTTGTGGTTGGGATTTTTTGGCTTTTCTTGTGATTATTATTTTTTTTAATTCTAATATTTAGAATTCATTATTTTCTGTAGGTCAGGACTACTTTTTTGTCCCCTTCTGAATTTGTTTTCCAGACCATAGCGTTCTGAATGGAGAAACACTGCCTTCAATAGAATATGCTATGTTTGCACAGCAGCTTATTTTATTGTTTGTAGTATTCTCTTTTGGATGAAGTGTCTCTCTTGAATTATTATTTTAATTAGTTTTGATTTGCTTTGGTTATTGTTCTCCCTTGCACATACAACAAACTGTCTTGCAGCAAAGTTTACTCTGAAAGCTATCCCATTACATTTACAGATACTAAAAAATTACAGGTCCTCCTGGTGCTATTCACTGTTAACAGAGTAAGAGCTTTTTGAAGTTTATCTCGTCTAAAACAAGCTGTTACAAACTGGGAGGAGTACAAATATACATATCAACTTATTTCAAGGAAGAAAAAACACTGAAGAAGGACTGCTTGGGACTTTGCTTTAAGAAGCCTTCAGTAGGTGACAATGTTAAAATCATCATGTCTTGCCAAGAATTATCCAAGCCAAAATAAACAAGGTGTTATTTTCCAAAAGATCCACACAACAAAAGAACACCCTGGCCTGTGCTTTTGTAGAAATTCCTATCTGAAGAACTCCAACCCACATTTGTGCTTTAAGCAAGAACCAGGTTGTCCCAGGTGAGGGACAAAGATGCTCACTTCCAGCAAGTATTTAAATTGTGCTGGATAAATGTGGTCTGCATGTCACTGTATATAAACTAGTTAGAAGCCGATGAAGTACCCACCTCATCTTCCTTTCTCTGCCAGGAGTGGTGGGAGCAGTCTGCTGCTGCAGAGGGGGAGCAGTGTACTTCTGCTGCACAGAGGTAAGAGGGAGACAGACAGTCCAGGTCCCTTTTCTCACAACACCGCTAATGCTGGTGGTTGCATTACCTGGATGTAGCTACTCTGCCTACCACATGTATCCATCTCTTCAGGTTGTTCATGTTATATGGCAGTCTTGGCAATCTGCCGAGATCTTTCTGAGTAATGCAAGTGATGGGGGATGACGATATTGACCCTTTTTAAGTTAGCTAAACATTGATCTTTTCTTGTAAGTTAGAGAGAGCTTGGTAACTCCCCTGGCCCTCCCTTTTTCCTCACTCCTGCCCTTCAAAATGTCACAGAAGACTGTGCATGAAGTAGCCTAAACAGAGAGGTTCCTGCTGTTATCTTCTGAAAACAGTACAAAATGACTGGGTATGTGCTAAAATGGTTTTCTTGTCTTATCAGAGTTCACAAACTGTGCTGTTATTTGGTTGTTTAAGGTGATAACTTCCAAACGGGTAGGAGTCAGTAAATCTTATATAAAAGTAGAATTATAATCTTCTTTGTTAAATAACAGGGCTGGAAAAGGATAAACTTCCTAGGGAAATGGTAGCATTAAAAAAAGGAGGGTAACGGGATTCTCTATATTTTTTTGCAGCAATTTGAAAAGATAATCTGTAGTTCTGTTTTCTCCTCCTCTACTGAGCTGTCAAGGGCAAATTTGAATGGCGTCCACAGTGCTTAGTGCTGACAACCTTTCTCCATTTTTGTCTCTCTGTTGGAAGTGAAAGATTTGCATTTGCACTGTAATACAGCACTGGAATGTTTTTCTAAGGTGAACCAAAAGATAATGCTTCCTGATCTCACTATGGTATGTTTTCCAGATCGTCAGGTGGCTCCATTATTATTGCAGAGAGCTGCTTACTAGAGATGTTCATGTTATGCTTACCGTTATTAAAATATTGACAGCTTATCTCTGCCTTAAGAACAAGAAAACTGTGTTTTGAAAAATGATGGACGGAGAAAGTATGAGTAAGCTACCTTTTTCAAATACAGGAAAATGTGTTAAAAAAAAAAAAAGTGTATGGGCTTGAATTTCAATGAAAAAAGCAGAAGTCCATAAACATGTTTATTTTATGAACACTACTGATATGCTAATACTTTCTATTTCATTATGAAAGTCTTCATAAAAAAATGATCTGAGATCTGTATAGAGACTCAGACAACTTTGCCAGATATCCTTTCCTGCTTTCCTTTACTTAGGTCAGTGTTCCTTTACTACATCCAACTGCTTTTTTCTCCTTATGTTTTCCTTTCTCTCCTTTTTTTTTACTGGAAGATGTGAATTTTGGTGCTTGACCACTGTGAGCTGTATTCCATGTGGGATAGCAAGGTACATATTGTTGACATAGTGTGACCTCACATAGCCTGTTGAGTATCAGCCCAGCTGACCTACGCATCCTCAGGCTTGCTTGTGAGCTTCCCTGGGCTTTCTGCCTAGGAGCAAACGATGCTTGTTAACTCACTCTTGAGTTGCTAATAATTGAAGCAGCATAATTATAAAATACTTGGACTCATTCCACATCTGAAATAAAACAGCTGTGTTATAATGTTATGATCAAATTCTTTCACTGTTATATGACCTAATAAAATAGCGGTTGGGAATCGTGCATTTGTGACTCACAATCTGCCGCTAATACACTAAATACACTAATTTCATCAATGGTCTTTTGGGTGAATTTCTGTGAATGGGCACTGGTTTTAGCTTTTAATAGTGCTTTGACTTTGTCTGAAAGGAAGTGTGGCTGCTTCATGCTAACTGTTCTATGAAAGCTGAGTTAGTAGTTTCTGGTCTAAAAAACCGTAATGAAGAAACTGGAAAGAAATGAGATATTTCTGTAAAGGACTGGCTTTACAAGGGACCAAATGACTCATCAATTTAGTTAGGGACATAAGCCAGCTACTAAGAGCACTCAGAATTTCCCTGGGTTGCTGCTCAAGGACCTGTCTGCATGCAATCTACTTTATGTAGATTGATTGCTCTGGAGAAAGAGTAGTACAGCAGATTGCCGACTGACTGTCGCTACAATGAGATAAAGGGTGAAAAATTAAACAATTTCATTCTTGCTAAGCAAAAGATTAATATCTTGTTTGCAAAATATAATCAGTTAAAACTACAAGCGATAAAACATCCTTCTGAATTCAGCTAAACATGATTTCTCATCAGCTGCTCAAGAACCAACATTTGGGAACTGGAAATTTAGCAGGCTGATCTGCCTGAGATGCTTGTCAAAACTAAATAGATCTGCCCTGTCTTTATTTCTTTCTTTGTTGTTTTTTCATTGTCGTTTTTAATCTATTAAGTATACAGCCACCAAAAGGGCAGCATAATTAAATGCTGTTTGGTATTAAGAAGTCTTACTTCAAAACTGGAAATGTGAAGACAGAAAAGAGGAGAGAATTGAAATCCTGCGGAGTTAAAGCAATAGTAAATGTCACAGAAATAGATTCTGGTGAAGAACCAACTGAAGTCATGAAATCGCATGGTAGCAGAAATAGGAAGATCTGCTAGAGGTCAGCAGACCTTAAAGGTGATGGATCTGTAAAAAAGGAATACGTTTGAAAGAGAATGCCTTTAAAATGTTACTGAAATCCTAGCTTTAATGTTAACTGTGATGAACTTCATATATGGCTGTTTCCTCCTGACTCTGAAAATAAAGGCCAAAACTGCAATCTGTGTTTGCTTCGGTCAGTTGGAATCTGGGGTCTGTGTCTGTCCTATGATCTCCTTCATCATACTTATGTTCTGAGATGCAGGCTCCCACCTTTCCCCTTGTGTTAGTGCTGCCATCAACATGTGATAGTTTGTGGATCGAGAAGAAACGTGAAAGAAGTAAAAACTGTAGGTTCAGTGACTTGCTTAACCAAGAATCAAGAATCTCCTAGAAAGCCTTATGACTGCAGGCATTACCACTGGAATAGCAGTTTACTGTTAGAACAATTTAAGCATAAGTCTACCCTGAGGAGCAGTGTCTGGTTTCATAGACACCATAGGTTTCATAACTGACTGACAAAATGAAGAGTAACAAATCATCAAGGCAAGGTAATATTCCAAGAGTAGCTCAGATATGAAACTTCTGAATAGAAGTAGTTTCTTATTTGTTGGTCTGCCTTGGTAACAGGAATGGGAAGTAACTGCTTTGATGGTCTTAAAGTTGTAGAAATGACTGTGAGGACTGAACTAGGTAGCTTATTTCAAGTACAGGAGAACTGGTACTAACACTGCAAAGATCACAATTACTTGAAATGTGGTTTAAAAAAAAATATCAAAACCTTGAAGAGTCAAAATAGCATATGTATAAAGAAAAATCATATTTTATGAAGGAGTCAGTGAGTACAGGGGTAATTCCCTTGACTCTTTCATCTTCACTTTGGATTTAGAGAAACAAAAGATATGCTTAGATAATAGACACCTGCTTAATAAATAAGTGACCTCTAACTTAAAGGATAAGAAATAAGAGGTAGAAATGATCCATTGGTTTTCAAAACAGCATAATTTCCATAGGGCTGATCTTTAACAGGATTGTTCATTTGTTTTCAGGGAGATAGGCGGTTGCCTTTGTCACTAATAATAGTATCCAGTTGTCTAGATACAGATGAAAAGCAACTTTGCAGAAAATGACCTGAAAATCCTCATGGACACCAACCTGAACATAAGCCACCAATTTGCTCTTGGGGCAAAGAACGCTGACGGTATCCCTGGATAGCAGCAGTTCTGCTGCTAGTGGGTCAAGTGGAGCATCTTCCCACTCAGGAATGGTGAGGCCACACCTGGACTGCTGTGTTCATTTGTAGGCTATCTGGTAAAAGGTAGACATGGACATAATGGAGGGAGTCCAGAAAAGGTCCACAAAGATGACTGAAAAAGTGGTGCCTCTCTCATGAGGAAAGGCTGAAAGACCTGATACTGTTCAGAAGAAAAGATTCAGAAGGGTTCTTATCACAGTATAATGACAATCAAGGAGAGGGTGCAAAGTAAATGAAACCAGTCTCTTTGCAGTAAGGCCTGATGCCAGGACAAGAAACTGGGGAAAAAAACTGGTTGCTGTCTGAACACTAGGAAACACATTTTTACTGTGAGGGTGACTGAGCACTGGCACAGGTTGCTCAGAAAGCTTGTGGAGTCTCCTTGGAGGTATTCCAAAGCCATCTGGACGTGGTCCTGGGCAAGTGGTTCTAGGTGAACCTGCTTGAGCAGGGGGTTGGACCTGATCATTCTGGAGGTCCCTGCCAACCTCAGCCGTTCTGTGATTTTGAGGCTACTGAAGTGTGAGCTGTGAGTGGTGAAATGTGAATGGACAGCCACCTCAGATCCAGCTGTTTTCAAATTTTTGGCACAAAAACGCAGACCAGGCATTTTCCATTTCTATTTTATGTTCTTTAAATATGTTTGTGACTGTATTTCATGGCTAGCTTAAAACACTGTATGTAACAGATGCATGCAAACTGCAAAACCCAGCAGGTATTGGGGGATAGAGAGAGTGGCAATAAACTAAATTCTTCATGTTTTACATCAGATAGCTCTAATGTGTTACAGCCATGAGAGGAGGGAAAATTGTATTGTAATATTAAGCAAAAACAAAATTCTGCTACTAATTTTTAAAATAGTTTCATTTATTGAGTGAATTTTTGAGTGAATTTAAATATTTCTCTTGTCCAATATGATGACAAAATCAAGAAAGTATTCTTTCCAGTAGCCACTCTACTAGAAAAATGCTGTGGACAAAATTCAGCACTGAATAAAACAAGCACACACAAATAATGAGTGCAGTTTCAAAAGATGTGTGAAGGTATTTTGGTTTCTTGCTAAGTAAGGATCAAAAAATGTGTCCGTAAGTATGGAAATATTTTGGTGTTGCTTCCTCCTAAATACCTATATCACTTTGTCTGAACAAATGAGGAAATAAAGCCCCAGCTGGTCAATAAGTGAAAGATCTCATCTCCATAAGGTGTCACAAATTTTCAGTGCTATTTTGCAGTGCTGGCTGGTTGTAACGCAGCAACTGTTTCCTGGCAACTGTGCAGCCCTCCAGGAGGCCCAAGCAGGCTCCTGTATCTCAGGTTGCGGGCAGCCTTTGGATCTCTGCAGGCTATGCTGAAGGCAGCAGACCCTGAGGAGCTCAGTGCCTCTTTGGTGGGCCCAGGTGTAGCCATTCCTGCAGGCAGAAGCATGAGTTTGGTTGTCAGTTGCCCATATCAGCTTTTTTTCTTTTTTCTTTTTTTGCTGATACCTCTAATGTACTAATTGGTTCTCTCTCGGCTGTACCGGCGGCTGTGGTCAAAACATTGTTTTTGTGGCGAAATGAATCTAAGCACGCTCTCAAAGCAGTAGTATGTTTGCAGGCAGGCCCAACTCAAAGTAACTTTTTGGAGAGAGTTAATCTAAATAAGTAAATCATTGTGCATCGTAGAAATTCTGTGTTCAATAAAATTTCTCTCCATTTACTTTCTCACATGCTAAACTAGCATTATGTGTATGAAAGTTTTTTTAAAAGCAAAATATATACATTTTCTGTCCTGAAAAAACTCATCATTTTGTCATTTGTGATACTATGCTTTGTTTAGAACGTACTCCAACCACTGCATAAACTGCAGGCATAAAGCAGTCCACTTCATCCAATGGTAGCTTCCAGCGTTACAATTTGAATTCCCTGTAGCAGGGAATTTCAAGCTATGAAGTAATTTGCTACAAAATATAGCAATTAGAGATTTTTTTTTTTTTTTTCATTTTTAAAGCATAATTTGTGTGCTCATTCATGTGATAGTTGATTTGGGGGCTTATAATCTTCCAGAACACTGTTCTGAGACAAAACACTAGTGGTAATTCAGAAGATGAAAAGCGTTCTTCTTTACCTAGAAGATAGAAATAGAGGGAAAAAAGGAAGAGGAAATGGGAAGAATGATTACCAGCTTATGAATAAACACAAGATTGTTCCAGTACTACAATTTTGTTACTAGTGCTGATGTTAAGAGTGTTGCTGAGGCTCTCCCAGCAATAGTACTTACAGTTCAGCTGCACCAGTATGTTGCGTGCTAGTCCTGAACCATTGGAAGTGATTGGAAATCTGTCCACTTCGCTTACTACCAGTATATCTATTACTGAATCACAAGAAATAATATTCCAGTTTCTTCTGAGTTTTTCTGCACAATTGGTTAACAAAATATCATGCTAGACCTACTTTTTATTTATTACTTTACAGGCTGTTTGCTTTCCCCAAACCTCAATTGGCAGATTTGGGGGTGATGCTGGCATATATACTGTACGGTTTGCTTTGCTTTTTTCAATTTATTCCCTTTTCTTTCTCTTCTTTCTAAATTCTAAAATGTCTACAGTGGATGAGTTCTGTTAATGGTCACACGTTAATAGCAGATAACTATATACTCATTTTACAGACAGCATCTGTATTGCTTTGACATTCATTAATGCTATTCAATCCAGAGGTACTATTTAACTCATTTTAATAGCTCAATCCAGAAAGAACCTGCTGAAGCATCTGCATTTCATAAATTAAATGCCTTCTCCATGTGTAATGTTGAAAAGAAAGTAAAAGCTTCTAGGTGAGAGAATGTGGCATGTTATGCTGCAGAAGCACATCAATGTGCTGATGTCCATCATGAGTACTGAACTTCTTTGATCAGTCTTTCTCATCCCATAATTACTATTATATTCAGTAAAATGCAAGCAGTGTCTGAATTTTCAGTTTGAATGATGGATTTACATCTCAAACAGGGATGGATTTAAGGGCTTTGGCCAGATACTGCAGAACTCAGCAGCCTGGGGAGCATGGGATGAGGTGTGACTTCTGCAGGTTGACTGGCAAAGAACAGAGCTGTGAGGCTGCATTTTATGTTCACGCTGTTCTGCCTCAACTGGTGCAGAAGCCTCAGTGCTGAGTTAAGAAATGACTGCAGATAAGGTTGGATGCTGTGAGGGTTATTTGAACTTGCTAGGGCTAGGCTTTTTCCCAAACTCTCCTTGGTTTGTTATACCTATGAGTTCCATTTCTAAATGCTTTAACTTTTTTTCTTAACATAGTTCAGTCTTATTAGTAACAGAACTGAAGCATAGTCAGCATGTGGTATATACTCAGTGCTTCACAATTATCCATGTTCTTCAGATGATACCGAATTTCTTTCTCCCCTTTATAAAAGGGAAAATAGGAAGTAGCCACGAAATAGGAGATTACAGCCAGTTACAGGTCAATTATCTTTTGCAAGCTGTTCTTTGGTGGCGGTCCTTGGAGAGGCTTTATCTGAGTTGGATACTTTTACATAAACTTGATCATAAGACCAGCATGTTTCTGCCAATAGGACTTCAGGATTTTGCTACCAGGTTAATCTTTGAAGGATGGATTGATAACTTGTGTGTGCGCTCTCTCTCTCTCTATATATGTATGTTGCTTTCTGCTTGAGAAAGGAATTAGAGCTGCATCCCACCCTTTCCATGATTAGATCTCCATCCTGAAAGCATGATATATATAATCTCTTTCTGTGAATATAGATTTAAGCTGTTCGTTTTCGTTTCTGCATCTCTGTGTTTGGGAGGTGCATTCTCATTAGCTCAAGTAGCAGCAGGAGATAAAGCTGTCTGCTCTAGAGGAAGCCTGAGGCCTGAGGTGCCCCAAACCTCTCCGTGGGGTTGCTAAGGAAACAGGAGATCTTTTTGGGGCATGCGAGGTTCGGACGGCTCTGCAGGCAGCAGCGATGCCATTCAAGCACATGGCTCCCCTGCCCTTCTGCTTCCCACAGAGAGAAATGCAAAATATGCTGGCAATCTGTAATGCACCACACCAGCCCACTCCTTTCCTTCTTCTCCGCCTCCTGCTCCACCCCCACGTGGGGATTTTTTGATAAATCTGTCAACAAATAAATGAATGCCCTGGAATGGAGGATGGCTAACCATTTTGGACCAGACCTCTGAAACGAGAGGGAAGAGAGCAGAACTGGCAGCTGCACGTCACCTGGGGATCTGTGCAGAGATGCACAGAAGCTGACTGCAGGCAGTTGTCTTCTCCATTTTGGGAGATCTGTAGGGAATAGAAGGGAGGGGGAAAAAAAAAAAAAAAAAAAAAAAAAAAAAAAAAACCCCAGTAAACTGCAAAGCAACTTAACCCCTTCTGTTGATCCTGGATTTTTCATGCATTTGTTTTCCTCAGTTAGAAATATTTCTTATTGTGAAAGTATTTATCATATTCCCTCAGTGAATTTGCAATTTTAAATTTTCAGTATTCAGTTGTAATTTCATAGAATGCATTATTTTTTCTGAACAATTACCTTATTTTAGAGGTACTTAAATTAGTCAAATTCAGATTATTTTACTGTTCCATTATTAGATTTCCTATTTATTAATGTAAATGTCTTAACTCTTAAGAGATAGAATTGTTGCTTCCTATGTTATGTTTCCAAATTGCATACCTGAAGTTCTTGAATATCTCCTCTTATTATTTATGAAAATAATTTTCATCCTTCAGATTAAAAAAAGATATATATTGTCTTAAAGTTTATTGAATACCATTAGGTAGAATATGATAAGGGTGATGAACTGGAACAGATTTCACAAAGAGGTGGTGAATGACCCATCTCTGGAGAAATCTAAGGTCAGACTGGACAGGCTCTGAGCACCTGATCTAGTGCAGGTGTCCATATTCATTGCGGGGGAGTTGTTCAGATCACTTTTAAAGGTTCCTTCCAACTCAAATGATTCTGATTCTGTGATTCTAGGCAACTATAATTATTTCCATATTTTTTTTCATAAAACAAATCTAGTTTAATGCCAAGTCCAGCTTCCTGCTATATTTTTTTTTCTGATTTGTTCTGTAAAGACGTAGTAGCTAGGCATGTTTTGTTGGAAGAGTACCAGTTTTGTGGTTAGTTAAGAATGTGAAATGCTGAGAGAATTATATTACTGAGATTATATTAACTATGAAGATATTACTTCTCATTGGTGACCTTTTAAGTAATATTTCTGAGAAGTACTGCTTTATCCAAATAACAAGGGTGTATATAAAAATGACTAAACATACTATATATGGAATATCCTAACTTACTAAAGATAATGACAAGATATCTCTTGATTTGGGTTTTGGAATTAGATGATCTCTAAAATCCATTTCAACCCAAGCCATTCCATGATTATTTGATTCCATGGTTTGGTGATAAGAATACTTTATTAGAAGTGTAAATAACTTCTAAACTGACACTTTATCCAGATTTTTAAAACTCATTAGCATTTATTTTCTTGCACTCGTGAGATCTTTCAATGTTAAATTTCATAGTGAATAAATTTCAGAGCAGAACAGACTGATTCTAATGGAGAAAAGTATTTTAGGAAGTATCCCATTTGCTTTATTTAGATCAATATTCTGACTTTCAGGTCATCTTCTGTACATTCTTGTATGAAGACATTCCTGTAAGCATATAAAATCCTGTAATGACTGGGAGGTACTCACTGGAAGTAATACAAAAACGTGACCTAGTACTTTTGTTTATGGGGGAGAGATTAGATAAATTAGGATTGATCATAATGATCATAAATCACTGTGGTATTCTACTCTCAGTTTCAAGTCCACAGAGAATAGATAAAAGAGTAATTATTACCAAAACAGATCATGGCATCATAGAATCACTGATGTTGGGAAAGACCTCCAAGATCATCTAGTCCAACTGCAGCAGAATCATCCCACAGTTTTCTATTCCATGCATGTAGTCAGTATGGATCACAGTAAAAATGAAATAGCTGGTTTTGTTACTGTTTTACATGTTTCAGGAAGTTGGGACAACCTACTGCAAAATCCTCTGAACATCTGAATGTTTACAGATGTTTCCAAGACTAAAAGTAAAGGCATGCATTTGCCTCTTGTTCTTTTTCTCTTAGGACTTTTTTGTTCTTTTTGTCAGATGTTTGGTTTGCTATTATCTTAGAGGGTTTATTTTCACATTTTAATATAATTCATTGGTGGTAATATGAGCATGGTGTTTGTCTTGGTTTTGTTCCTCATAGGTATTAATGACTAGAAATAATGTCAGAATGTTTGTAATGTGACTTTTGGCTTTACTATTCTGATTGCCAACTTTTTCCCGTTTTCCTATGGAAAACTTTTTTGGTTGAAGTTCTACTTCAACATTAGATATTTGAAAAACAAAATTAGCCCATTTAATTAAGTTTACTCTGTGTACAAAATTTGATAATGTTCGTTACCCATTTTGAAGTTTACTTGTGCTTTCTGATTCTGCTTGTGGCTTTTCAGAAAATAAAACAGTAAAGAAAAAAATTAAAATTTAAATGTTACAAGGCTTGTCTTGTACTGACTTTCATGTAAAATAAATGGGGGAAAGAAAAAAACGGTACTATTTGCTGCATATTTAGCTTGGTAAAGTTGCCAATGTTATTATTATGATAAATCCCTGAGGTTGGTTTGTTTTGTTTGACTTGTGACAATATTAGGGTTTGGTATAAAAGGATATATACCTCTATTTGTGCTTGTGTTCATTAGTTGGACTTGGTAGCTGAATAATCATTTATTTAGGTGAACCATATGAACAAGCAGTACTAATGGCATACATTGTGGTAATGTAGTTAGCTTGCTTTTCACCTTGTGTTGTACAACTTTGCTGCAGAAATCCCTCCGTAAAACCTACTTTTTTATATATTCACATCTGGGGATGCAAGTTTCAGTAAGTTTGTTTATGCATTTTGAAAAATTTATCAAAATACATCTAGATATTTTTAATCTCTTGGTGAATAGCAGTTGGAATGGAAACTGCTTGAGTAAGGTCACTGGAAGCCCATAGGCATCAAAGAGTTTGGAGGGGATTAGAGAGTACTGAGCATGGTATCTTTGACCGAAACGTAACTGTAGCCTGAATTGAAAGACAAGCTTCTCCAAGACACTTGAAAAATGCTGATAGCTAACGTAGCTAAAGAAACCAATTTGAAGTCCTTCATTTGGTTATGAAAGCTTTAAAATAAGTTTGTATTAATGATCATCTGGGTTTTATTAATTATTTATTTCTGTGTTTTGTTATCTGGCATCCAGTATCTTAGCTTTAAGAAAATTTACCTTCCACCTAACCCTGTGAATTTTGTGCCTTTCTCTATGTGTTTCAATTTGGTATCATATGAATGTGACTGGAACAATGTCGTCTCTTCCCTTCCTCCTCCCTCTCACCAGCACCCCAAAATACTGACTTCTTAGGGAGGGTATCCAAAATCTTGCCATATATTTATTTATTAATTTATTATTATTATTATTATTATTATTATTATTATTTTCAAAAACTGTCATGAACACTGAGCTGGGTCATCTTGACTGCTAAGAGTTGAAGATACCCTATCAATTATTTCATAATTTGAACTTCTCATAGTGCAAAGTAGTTGTTGTATAGGAGTGCGTTTCAGATGCTCTGTAAAAAAATATTTTTGTATGAACTATGCCTGGTATTTGACATTTGGTTACTCCATACTGATAAGCATTAATTATCTTTTTTGTTTTTCCCTCAAACTGAATACAGTCCAGGAGCTGATTGAAACAGGCTGTATTGTTCAGCCCTATCTTTTGCTTCTGCTTCTCTTGCTTATTTACTTACCATCCTCCATAATGTAAAATCAGTAAATTCAGATAAATATCAATTGGATTAAGTTTCATTTTCTTTTGATTTTAGTAATCTGATTGAGTGACTGTATTTAAAAAAAACAAAACAAAACAAATTCCATTTCTATCTGTTGATTTATAGTCATAGCATAGAATCATAGAATGCGTAATAATGTTGCTGATAAGTAATGCTAATAGTAATTTTATTTTTATCTCTTTACTGGCAATTTTAGTCCTTACCATGTCCTTATCACAGAAATCACAGAATCTGTTTTGACTGATTTTTTTCTCATAGATATAAAATAATTTTTATTAGACTTGAAAATGAATAAGAAAAATGTGTGAGAAATTTGGGAAAGATCAGATGAAATAGCTGGAAGTCTCAAATGATGCAATTCTTCCTTATATGTGAAAGGTGCTGCTGGATGATGTTAGATATTATTTTTAATTGTGATTGATATGTACAGTGATTGTGAACTATAATTCTGCATAGCAGCTACATCTCCTCAGTAATCATGCTGCAGTCCCGCTGTGGGTCTGCCAGTGCACCCCACAGTTGATACCTTGAACCACAACCTTTGCTCTCCTGGGATATGGCTAGAAATAACTTGGGTGCGTGCATTTTACCCAATGCTCAAATTAGCAACTCATGTTCACAGTTACGTGCTTCAAACCCAAGTCAGCTACCGTCTAATCTGTGGATATTTGGGTTTCCCAGGGATCAGATTCCACCTCCAACCAGTCATGTATTTCTGGGAATTAATATGGTTGCTAAACTTTACAGTCAGTGAAGTCAGGAACATTTTTCACCCTTGTGTGAGTCAACAGTCCAAAGTTCTACTCAGGTTCTCTCACAATTTGATTTTATCAGGTAACTTAGAATGCAGAAATGCATCATTATATTTTCTTTCCAAAACAGACCATATTATTCTTATCCAGCAAGTTTTAGGTTTGGATGTAAGAATGCCTGTAATCCTAAACCCTAGTCTGTTTTAATGACTTCTGTGTTAAGAGTCACTGAGATGGAGTAGTAAAAGGGACTTTCTACAGAATGTGACTTCAGTTGGATTGGATTGAAGTGAAAATCTTGCTCATTTTGAAGAATACTCTCTATCTGGTTTCTGTGCCAAGACCTAAGGATTACACCTCCAAGTGTTCAAATACAGTCCTGTAAACGGAGGGAAGACATAGTGTTAGATGCACTCTCCTCTTGAGCAATTCCTGCTATATAAAGTGGCTTCTCAATTAGTCTGCCAGCACATGGGTATCATTTTGACTTATCTCAGTTTTCCTGGATGTGTATGCATAAAACGTTTAGGTAGGTTTTCCTCAGAATGCTATGAGTAAGGAGCTAAAAATGTTTAGTGATGCATAACATTGCAGGGCCTTGTCTGCTGATGAGCATTGTCTAGAAATTGAGAAATATGGCAGGCCATTAGATGTTTTGCATACAAGGAGCTACTGCTATGGATTGTTGGAAAAAGTAGTACAACATGCAGCGATGTATCTGCCACATCCTTCTCGCACTAGAGGCTCAGCTGTCAGGAGAGGACTGGGGTTCTTCAAGGGCAAAAGCCCTACATCTTCAACATAGGTGGGGTTGGAGCCTTAAAGCAAGAAGAGCTCAGAAATGGGTTCCATGGGTATCAGGATTGCTCCAGGAACTGATTTCCCAGCCTGTTTCTCCCTGGCATCCATTTCTGAGCTCTTTTTGCTTTTCTCAGTGATGTTTCCAGTAGATTGTCCTGCATTTTCTGTTCTCTACAGATGTAGTTATTTTGGATGATACTTTTTTGTTTGTTTTGTCCATTTTTGTTGTAAATTTTCCTTCCTGTAGTGACAAACCAGATGCTCTGTCTGTTTCCCGGATTAGTTTACTGATAATTACTGAAATACAATGATTTGTATAAGGACAGATTTCATTTAAAAAAAAAAATAATCTCTAGTTCTCTCTGTCATCATTGAACAAGTCAGTTTTTTATAATCATTAAATCTCTTGAAATGATAGTTATCTATTTATGTAAATCAGTTGCCAAAGTAATTAATACCGGAATGTAATTCTCCTGCCAAATCAAATCAGTTTTTTCCTGGAATTATTTTTGAAAGACAGTAATTGCTGTCAGTGTAGACCAAGGTCTTTAAGAGAACTGGGGAAGTTTTAGAGATATGGCAGTTTTCTTTCTTTTCAGTTCCGTGGAAGAAGAGATTCAGACTTTTCACTTGGTAAAGATGTCTCCAGGCAATTGTAGTAAAAGGCTGTGTAACAACAGAGGTATAATGTGAGAACACAGCTGCTCTTTGATAGAAACTTGAAGTCATCCCACCCCACAGCTCAGCAGGGAAGTGATCCAGTGTTTTTTAAGAGAAAAAATAAATAAGCATGGAGTAATAGAGATGGATAAGTATTGTCTATTCCCCACAAGGGGCAAAGCTCAGCTCTGAAGTCAAAACACATTGGGCTGGCAAACTGCAGCCAGGAAACAAAGGGAAAAGATGGAGTGGTAGGAGATCAGTGGGGCTAAAATAACTTGAAGCACCTCTCGTTGGGTCCAGTTCAGATTTTTCTCTGCTTACATAGATTATAATACCATTTTGCAGAATGTGGCACAGTGGGAGATTTCTAAGTAGCGAAGCTACCTGCTGTTTGTTTCTACTGTGTTACCAGGAAATACAGCTTAACTCATTATTTTTGTAAATAAGCAAGAACTTAGCACATAATTATACCAAGTAGCATAGCTGATGCATCTCTAATATCTTAACAGAAATATTCTTTGAAGGCCCTAACAACAGGCTGACTGCTTCAGCTGAAAGGCAGTGCTTAGGCACTAATGGGAATATATGATGAGAATTCAATGTTGATGGCCTCTGTAGACACAAGTACTTCTGTCCGCCTAATGTACAGGTATTGTTTCACACCAGGCTCAGGAACATAAAAAATCTTAACCACTAGGGCTATGTTTCTTCATATTTGAAAACAAACAAAACACCCATTTTTCCCTAAAATACAAATGCAGAGTGCTACTAACTAATTGGAGGAACTGTCTTGTTTTAATTAGTGTTTTTTATGCTAGTAAAATGATGTGTTACAATCCAGGGTAGTTCTGTCTGAAAACATTTTAAAAAAAACACAAAGTTGCTCTTCCCTGTTTTGGTGGGCCTTTTTTTCCTCTCAGAAGGTAATGTAAGACTCCTTCTCTGGATATAAACAAAACCTGTCTGGACACTTTCCTGTGCAATCTATTGCAGGGAACCTGCTTTGGCAGAGGGTTGGACTTCATGATTCCCAGAGGACCTTTGCAACCCCTACAATTCTTCGATTGTGTCACTTTATTTATTTGTTTCTCACAGGAGCATAATGGCATTACAGAGTGACTTTTGTAGTTATATAGATAGCATCACACAGTGAAATTAGTTAAGGTGTAATATTTTTCATTATGTGTGCCTTTGGCAGAACACTAGTTTTGTATCATCGATCTCCAAAAGAAGTAAGGAAGGAAGAAATAGTATACAATTACACAGTTGCCTTTTTGCTGCTCTTTTTGGCTTCGTTTTGCTAAAGAATTTTTAGTCTCTCTGTACATAGCTTCAGACCACTTACAGAATAAGTAGCTGAAATATCAGCTCAGTGCTGGCATTTGCACTTACTAGAAGTCTTGTGAATCTGTCTAACATTCATAGCATTCTGGCCTTATTCACAGCAACTAAGGAATGCAGAATCAAGATACTTTGGTTCTTTTCTTCTGGTCGTACTTTGCCCAACATTCAAGAAGTCACTGATTGCACTGTGTTCAGATGGCACAGGTTGGAGCCTTGTTTGTGTTTCCTCTACAGGTTTGAGGAAATCGGTGGCAGAACAGTACATATAAGATATTGGCTCTGAAATCTGAAAGTTTGCGTCCATATTGCTCTGCATCAAGACCTAATGCTCTGGCTATGAATTTTTGCTGCTGGCAATAGTGTGGATTTTTGTTGATGTTGTTGCTGAACGTGCCACACAGTCATGTTGTGCAAGGCCTCAGATAACTGCGCTGATAATTACAAACAAGCTTGGGAGAGATGAAAAGGGCATAAGTCCACTGGTGATCTTAAGACCTGGTTTAACTGCAGCTTCAGTCTCAGAGCACTGGAGATGTGCATAGAAAGATGACCTCTATACGCATGTTGCTTTATGGATTCTTCAATGTGAAATGTGTTAGTTACTAGATACTGTTTGAATGAGAAGGCTAGGTAAGGTAAGCTAATGACAATTTCCACAAATCTTGCTAACTCATTTGAATTCAGATAGGTGGACCGTAGTCTACTCAGAAGGATTGATTTACCTTTTTTAATGCCTACTTTTTCCTAACCCAAAATTAGAGTATCGTGTTACTTTTTGTAGATGCTGCTTCTTATTCCATTGATTTGTGTAACACAACAATGGGTTAGATCAGTTACTGTTAAGCTTTTTAGGTCAGTGTGGAGAGATAGCATGCACTTTTCAGAATATTGAATCCATCAGTATGACATGCTATACAGAACATTTCAGCATTTTATGTGACCCTACTTGCCATTTCACGTAAAGATGTACAAAGCTAACACCATGTTCTTTCCTGCATTGTTCTTAGTCTACTAATATCAACCTGACTGTAACATCTTTATGATTATGACTATACAGTGCATAAGCATATAAAACCAAGATTGTTATATTCACAAGAATACAAAGACTGCCCTTAACTGCATACAAATATTAAGAACATAACTAAGTAGGTTGTTGTCTCGTTTGTAACAAGTTTCTATGAATATTACAATGATCTGCCTTGTATGCCTTGAACGAGATATTATTCAAGACCTTGACTTCTTTCAAATTATTTATGCTGGCCTGAAAACACGTTATTTAACTCTGGGATTTAATGTGATTTTCTCTATTGACATCCAGTATATGATAGAAAGAGTAACTTCCCACCTTTAGCGTGAATCAAGTTCTTTAACTGGGTATTGGCTTTGACCTTATGTTAATCTACTGGGAAACTGAAAGAAGCAGACGTGAAAGGTGTCACCCTTAGAAAATTACAAATGTAAAAACAGTTTTAATTTGTGATTTTCCTAGCTGTTAGCCCCTGATCTTAACATTATTTCAACTTGTCTTTATTTAAGGAATAACAACCCTTCATAATATGTCACATTTAAAACCCCAGCTACAAAAGAGTTTCTATTTCCAGAACAAAAAAAAAAAAAAAGGTTTTTTTCTGTTCCTCTGCACCAAAAAATAATCATATGTTAAATCTTACATGTCACATGCAGTGATTTGTGGGTAGCTCATTTGTTTTTTTGCTAGCTTGTTTGCAGAAGGAAAAATCTTCTGAATTCTATTTTTAACATTAGAATGGTATCGTAATGCTTGCATATAATATACTACCTGGTGGGAACAGCCTTTAATTTTTTTCCCCTCTAATTGTAGTACATCAAGCTTTTAAATGCATTTATTCTGTGCTTTCATGCCCAGAGATATTTTTATAGAACGTGAAGGGGTTATAGGTAGAGTGATTGTTTATATGTATATTTGTATATTTATATAAATATATCTATATGAGTCTGTCAGAGAAAGCAACAGATTTTATAGGCAGTGTAAGTTTTAGTTGCAGGGTTTATTTGCTTCTAGAGTAGCAGTGTAGGAAAAAAGTTTTTCTTTTTGCTTATGATATGACAGCATCTCTATCTTCTGGATGTCAAGTTATCAAGAGAGAATGTACGTGGCTTTTGAGGCAGCTGGTAGAAGCTAATCATGTTCGAGGAATGGATATCTGAGTTGATTTAAACGTCTTCTCTGTTTATTTCCATTGCTAGTTAGATCCTGTGAGTCCTTGAATGGTTTCAAGCATTCTGATACTGATGATAATTTGTCCTCTAAATACTATTTTACACTCTAAAAGGTGATTATTATGTTTTTCTGCTTTCTGTTGAGAAATGTACTTTTTAGTGCTTTTTTGAGATTATGGTATTTACAACTAAGGCCTCAGTTTCTGTTCTAAACTAACTGTAGATTGAAGATTTTCACGAGTTGAGCAAGTTTATTTTACTTAATTCATAAGCAATTCCCATAATCAGTTTTGAGTTTTAAACACGTTAAATGTTAGGAGATACAGTGACTAAAATCAGTAGTAGTCACATAGCTAGGGATGAAAAGAGCTGTCTCTATGATAACCTGCATATTAAACTTTGCTGGAGATTTGAATGTGCAGCTCACCAAAGTCGGAAGACGCTTGGAAGATTAGCAGTTTGGAGGAGTAGGAAGATGCCTAGTGGAGGTGGTTATAGACTGCACATATTTTAGCTATAGCAACAGAGATTTTTCTTCCTTTACTTCTACATCAAGTATTTTTCAAATATTCTCCAAATAAATGTCCTTGCAGCAATGGTGAACTTTTATTAAATAATTGAACATGAAGAAATTAATAACTTAGTATGCACATACCTATCTTAAAAGTTATTTTAACAGCAAACAAGAAACAGAGGAAAAACAAGCAAACACAAAGAAGCAGTTTCTGTATCTTAAGTAAAAATCATTAAATAAACCAAAGTATCATAGTGTATTTGTATACTACCATCATGTCCTATGCTTATTACTAACTGTGTATGCTGGGAAAAAAAAAAGACTTCTCTACCTGAGAACTGAAGCCAGTTCAATCTCTTAGCAAACACAGATTTCATTTAAAAGTCTGATATACAGTAGTGACAGTGGATGTGAACGTGTGTAGGAGATGACTTTTATTTGCTCCATAACTTTCTCACATTTGCTGAAAGGGGAAATCTTAAAAGCTAGTAGGCTTTATTATCACTGTGCCTGGATCAAATTACACAGGAACAGCTTGCTTTCTATCAGTCCTCCACTCTTGTGCTTGAAGAACTGATTTCTCTTGGATTTTCATTCCTTCTCATTCATATCTTAAACTTCTAGGTAGATTCTGCAAAGTTCTGGTTTACTTCTGGGCCCCATCTAGTACAGACCAGCAATAATTGAAGGGGACTTCTGGGGGTACAAAGTGGTGGCAAAATTGGAATAACATAAAATGGCTTGAATACCAGTTTTAGTAGCATTGTGCTTCATACTAAGAGCTACTTGAGAAAAATGAGCTTTTTAGATAAGGTAAACCTTTCTGTAGTGATACATAACTGAATAATAGAATTCAAATAAGATTGCCAAGATTATCCCAGTGCACAAAATAGCTGTAACTTTACTTGTAATGTGTCATTTATAGGAAAGGTGTTACACTCTGTTTACTCAAGGAGTATTTTAGATGTGAAGGCATATAGAATGTTTATTTTGTCATTCTTTCTAAAATTTGTTTCCAAATTTGAATGTGGAATGGTCTTAATTTAGAACAGTAAATACAAAAGCCTTGATCTTGAATGCAAAAAAATAACTCAGCCTCCTCTCTTACCCATGCAGCATTGCTAGGTGATTATCTTGATACCTATTTTATATTCTAACTTAATGGTAGCTCAACAGACTATCTAGATTCTATGATATTCTAGATTTATGGTCTCAGATATACTATATACTGTATATACTAGATATATTATAGAGACTACCAAATGATTTGGTTGAGTACATCTGAGTACATCTTGTTTTACTCCTGGCTTAGAAACATTTCTTTAAATAGATGGTAAGACTGGCCTTTCCATTTTAAGGAAAAAAAAAAAAAGTAATAGAGCACTATTGAACAGAAAAGACAACAAAATATTCATGATATGTTTGTCTGGGTATCTACAGGTATTATAAATGTAATTTAATACAAAGTGCAGTTTGTGTTTATAAAGATGCTACCCAATTAGCACCTTACATAGAAGTGACGAGAATATTGCAGGATACTTGTCTCTACTTAGAATGTGATGGTGTTGTTCATTTATCCAGTGTATTCAGGGTGTGGAGGTTTGCTTTCTTGTGGTTTTTGAGTTACATATTCTTCTGTAATGGGGAGAAAAAAAAAGGGGAAATTTTGATTCAGAATCTGAATTTGACAGCCTTTGCTTTCAAAAGCCAGAGGCAGTCTTGAATTTTCTTCTTCGTTTTAAATGTTCCATGAGACAGGTGTGTCTTGTGATCTTTTGTTTCCCTAACATTTTTGCCAAGAATTTGGAGAAAACATTACACAGAATCAAATATCCCACTGCAAGACCCAGACACAAGGAGGATGGAGGAAATTGAGGCATCTGCAGCAAGTTAGTTTACCACCATATGAAAGAAATCAGGCTTTGTATCGGGGTTGAGGGTAGGTTTTGTAGTAGCTTTGTTGGTAGAAAATAGGCATGGTACCTACATAGGTACAAAGCATTTCTATAGCAGGTTCCTGAACTAGGAACAAGAATAAAATTTTCCCTCCTGTAACAAGCTCTTGGAATTCCCAAAATTTGAATTTGACAATAAAATACTTGTCATATGTACTTCTTGGAACCTGACCACTGACTGGTGTGTTAGTAGTTCTATTCAGCTATCTAACTTCATGTGACTTCTCAGTACTAATTTTGAAGGTTAGGAGTTATGCTTCTACCAAACTGGCTGACCATTTCACAGTAACAGATATTTTTTCCCTCGGGAACTGAGTTCATAAGTCTGAATACCTTAGCACTGCAATTTACAAGTGGAAAAATAGAGTGTTTCCAGAATAATTTTTCATAGGAAAATACAACATTTACTTACATCCTAAGGATAACACTGAATATCACTATATATTTCAACCTTTTCTTATTGTGGAATGTAATAGTATTTCACATTTCTTGCAATCATATTGGATGGGACACATCTGTTAATGGATGATCCTAGTAGAAATGGCTGTATAGCATTGAATTTCTCAGCTTTAGTACTGCAGTTATTGTAGTAGTCTTTAAAAAAGTCAGATTTTTTTTCCTGTAAAATATATTGTTTGCAAGTGGTTGAGCTTTGGGTTGATCATGTGATGTCATTGGAAGCATACATTGTGGTTCCATATACTCAAAATATTTGTAAAAAAAAAAAAAAACAAAAAAAACCAAAAAAAAACAAAAAAACAAAACAAAACAAAAAAAACAACTCGCTGTTTCACAGACTGGTGATAATGTCTTGTTTGCTAGCAAGTGTAGATATGCTAACACTAATCCTTGGATGAAGTGGTATGCTCCTGATGCTAGCTGGGAGGTTATCATCATTATATTGTGGAAGGTATTCATCACAAAATAACTTGAGTAATTTTCTCAGCTATGCTATAGCATTCTCATAATGTGGTCACTTCATCTTGTTGGGGAGAAATTATCCCCCTTGTTTGACATTGACATAATGGTAAAGTTGTTAGTGTGTCATCTTTGCTTCCTTGAATGATCTTCTGTTTGCTTAGGTAGTTCATGATGTGTCCTCAAAGAGATGGTGCTCTGATGCCAGCAGAAAAGCTTCTGCTGTCAGCATTTACTGTCTTACTGTTAAAAGGAATGCTGATGCAGCATTCAGGCTGTATATTCTGAAATATAAATACATGCAAAGCTAAATGGGAAATTTGAGAATAGCAGAAATCCTATTGAAAGTGCAGCTCACCAGGAAGTTGTAGATTTCAGTCCACTTTGTGCTCCTGTTCCAGTAGGTTTTAAAATAATTTTAAGAGAAACTAATATTTTTGCCTCTCCCGAAAAAGTAATAGAGCATGGACTAAAGCATATGGGCAGCAAAGACTTCTCTGATCTTGTAGTATTTTTGCGTGAAAAGGAGGGAAGGAAAAGCTGAATTGTAAGAATCAACAATGAAAACTGAAGAATTCACATGATGCATTCCCTATTTTCTTACCATTGAGATGATAAATGAATAAAAGGGTTGCTGAACAATATTGTGGACAATATTCAGACACCTGTTTCAAATAAGGAAATGGTTTGTTTTTATCAGAAAGATCAACATGGTGGAAGGGCGATACAGGAGTGTAGTAGCAAAAGGGACCAGCACAAATGGAATGATGTTATGAAGGAAAAGGTCTCACCCACCTCTGAAGATCTAGGTTTGCCAGGAAAAGTCCATAAAAGAGGGATCTCCAAGCAGAGATCCCAGTGGTAGTCAGCACTTAAATGAGATCTAAGAGGTGCAGCAAAGCTCCATCCCTTCTGGTCGCACAGCCTATTTGCGTTTACCCATGCTCCCAGGGCTGACTGGGTCCTTTCCCCAGGTGCTCAATCAGTAGTTCAGGCTGTGACACAAAAGTTACCATGCATTTGTATATGAATTACTGATTTCTAAAAATGTGTAAAGTTCTCCATTAATTTATCAACCATGGAATTTTGTCTGTTTTTGGAGAGGTAGTGGCAGTAGGCATTATTTCCTTCAAGATTTAAGATGGAGGAAAAACAGGGCTTTTGCTATGAAAACGAAGTGGCGAATCTCAATGGATAGCAAAAAATAGTTTATTCTGCATTAGCTAAGCATGCGTGCTGGCTCTTTTCTGCATATGTGGCATAATCAAGGGTATTTTGAATACATTTCAGAGGTTATTTATTTTGAGTACCTTTCAGACAATGCCACTTCTTACAATGCAGTTTGCTTAGTATGAAGCATTAACGCATCATTCTACTCCAAGACTTGTTTGTAAGGTATAATGTAAGATCTTGGTTCTTTGTCTTCCATTTTAGCTAGCAGTAGGCTTGCTAATTTAGATATTTTAATGAATGAGTCATAACCTTTGTATAATAGTACAGGAACTATAATTGTCATTTTATTATATCCACTGATGTATTTTTTGTATCAGAAATGGAGTTCAAGTTGGGGAGAAATCATTTACACATTTATATACAACAGGGAAAAAAGTAATTTGAACTCTTGTTAGGTTTTGTGCAATAATTGGTATAGTGTTAAACAATTTCTCTGCAAGATTCAGAGCTCAGGTATATAGATTTTCCTTATGTCTTTTCATCAGATAATCTGTAGCTCTTCTTTCAGTTACTAAATTCAGGTATTTAGCATAGTTTCATGTAACAGCCAGTTTTAAACTAGAGGAAATCTGATCAGTAAGTATCTGTCAGACGCATTATATCCTACTCCTGTATTTTCTTCTAATATATTTTTATTTATTTGTTGTTTGGACCTTTAGACTGGCAAATTGCTGAGTGGTGAATTTTAAAGTACTTCAATTGTAGATCTCAGACTGAGAGGCTTTTCATGAAGAGAACATTTTTCCCTCTATCACATAAAAGAGTCAAAGAAAACATTTTCTTATTTCCAAACCTAACAATCTTCCATTCTAATCTCCTAAGTCTTGTAGGTGCCAACAGAAAAATTGCTGTGCTTGTAAGTACATCAAGGCCTTCACAAATAGCATATATTCAACTGAAAGGTGGAGTCTATAATTCTCTTTTGGTTAGGACTGATGATGTAGGAAACAGTATTTGTCATAGTCATCTCACTATTGAACACCAGCAAAATGAATAAGCAGTACCTGGAAGGCAGCAAATATTCTAGAAAATGACTTCTATTTTTTTTATTGGTTTGTTTTGTGTGTGTGTGTGCGTGTTGTTTGTTTGTTTTCCCCCCTCTGTACTGCAGGGCTCCTCTTGCTGCTTAATTGTTTCCTCGTATTCTGATGGATAATTATTCTCTCATATCCCATAGGATTTGATGTTTCATTTATTTTTATTGTGAACTACCAGAGACTTAACTATCCAAAGGCAATTTCTAAATACATCTTTGCCCTTAGACATGTGCATAAGATCTAGGTGTGTGAGGATTTTCAATCAAAATGTTAAGATGAGATAACAACAAAGCAGACTGTTTTATTATATAATGACCATACGAATAAAAAAATACTATGTTGTTGCAAGAAATAGAACTAATTTTTTTTTGTCTTGGCTAGACAGGTGTAGCAATCACTGTTTAGCAAATCAAGCGTTATAATTCCTCTGTTGAGAAAGAAGTCTGGGTGGGACGTGTAAGACTTGAACCAAAATGTGGATCATGCGAACAAAGATCAGAGGGGACAACAAACAATGATTAGAAACTGTAGAGAATTCTGAAATAGCTAGGTTTTCTTGAAAGAGAGAAGTGAAAAGAAATTGGATTGCCATTTTCAAATGTCTAAAAGTACTTGTATTGTTCTCCATATGTACTGATGACAGAATAATTGTAATGAGCTTAAATTGGGGACCCCACCTCCCTTTTTTTTTTTCTTTTTTTCTTTTTTTTTTTTTCCGTAAGTTGGAAGCTCTGGTCTGATGGTGGCATTATGTAGTTTCCCCCTCTCAAAGCCACATGCCACTCTGAAACCACTGCATTTCCAGTTAGATCAGAACAGCAAGGCTTTCAGGGGTTGACTTCATCGAATCATGGAGTAGCTGGGCAGGAAATGCTTGAGAAGCATTTTTGCTTCATATACTTAGATGAATAAAATCAAGGGATGAGAAAGAAGCAGGAGCGAGGATTTTAAACTACATCCCATTTCCTTGGAGATGAAGGTTAGAATGAAAGGGAGGAAGAAGGGGGGAAAGTAAACCCTTAAGTTCGTATTTTAAGTTATATCTTCTTGCCCCTCCTACATGGGTTTCTATGGAAACAGAAGTAGAAACTGGGCCATCAGCAGCCAAGAATCCATTTACACTTTAAATTTACTGCTTGAGCAGCCATGCAGTTTTCTTGTCCAAATTAAATCATGATGGGGTAACACATACTAAATAAATTGGGGTAAAATGAAAACACCAAATATTAAATATCCTTCCATTTTAGATATTTGCACAATCCAAAAATATATGTATATAACCTTTTTTTTTTTTTTTTTTGAAGGACCCTGAAATAACAGGTTTGATCATATTTTAAAATAAGGTAGTTACTATGGCTTTACAAATACACATTTGAAGTCAATTAAATAATTCTGTTATATTATTCAGGTAATTATGTTATCTACTTTAATTAGGAATGTAGCTTACTCTCCTGGGCAGTTTATTGCGTTTTGTGCTTTGGAAGCAGAAAAGACTGATGTCACAATATCCTTCTGCTCATTGTCTAATACGTCTAATGGTGAAATTCTCAGGCAGTAACACAGCTTGTGGATGTTCTATCAGTATCACTTCTGACATTTATGTGTGTTTTATTAGAAGATAAAATTGGTTATGTTGCTTAGGATAAAATATTGACATCTTTGCCACTATTAGAAACTATATTAAACTTATTAAGCTTTTGCTGAAAAATTGTTGAAGTTGACGTTTTTTTTTTTGATTTGGTTATACTCTTATTGATGATTGCATTCTATTTTTTAAATTCTGGAGAGATTTTTACTAGAAAAATAGTAGTGCACTCATGCTTTTAAGTAAGACTTAAAAAAAAAAAAAAAAGCCCCAATTATATATATATATATTTATATATATATATATATATATCTTATTCTGCTGTCAGTTGCAACTGCACTTGTTTCCATATCTGGCCTTTATAAATCTGGTGGGAGTCCCACTTTTTTTTTTTCCCCCCCTTCAAAGCTAATAAATTTGAGCTGTAGGTAGACCTGGTTAAAAGATGGTGAGCGATGAATGGGAAAAGTAGTCTTGACTGAACAATGGGTCTGGAAACAGCTATGGAAGAGAGGAAGGGACTAGACTGGAGCAGTGATAGCTTAAGAACTATATGGTGGGGAAAAAGTTGGAAGGAGAGAGGAAGAAGCAGGGTGGAGGAGAAAGAAGAATGGGTAAAGAGAAAATGGGATGGATTGTGGGGGAGACGATGGGGATAGAAGAGACAAACTGTCCAAGAGACTGGAAAAAAAAAAAACGAATTAGGAATGAACTTATAACACAATGAGACTGGGGATAAACTGAGAAGACTGAAACTTGCAAGGAATGTAAGCTAAGCACATGCTAAGAAGTTTGAGAAGTGAAGATTTTTCAACAATATGATGCTATGATAAGAAACTGTCCTGGGATGAAGACAGATACAAAGCATCAAGACTCCGAAATGCTGAAGAAATATTTTGTGTATATTTGAGAACTCTTCTGGTATATTGTCATATTTTCCCAAGGGAGAACTCACATCCAAGTACGACTGCCCAAACCTAGGGTAGATATTTGCACAGGAGATGTAAAGGGGACAACAGCACTGTGGGCCTCATCATTGTGGCAAAAGAGGAGAATTTACTTTGTCTGTGTGAAGCTCATTTTCTTTCATAATCAAATTATTGTTTTCATGTGGTTGATGCCTCTGGGTACGGGTGGGATCAGCTGAATATGCCAGCCACAAACATAGCGAGTACTGGCAATCAGAGCAACTGTTTTCTCAGAGCATGACGTGCAAAAAAATGTGTTCCTCCATTTTCTCCTTCCTCGTGGTGAGGGATAAACACCTGTGTCAAGACCATAAAAATGAGCTGCTGCTGTGTGTGTTTTGTGGTGGTTCGCAAAACATATTTTTTCCCAAATGATGACACCACTTAATAGCAATTGTTTGTGTTGTCTTGTGGAGTGTTTCATGAATATTCCTTACAGATTTCTTATGACTGTGAAAATTAAGGTCTTGTCCCTGTACCTTATTAAGAAATAGGAATTTGAAATATTGGTGATAGGTGGGTGGTTGGACTGGATGATCTTTAAGTTCTTTTCCAACCTTGATTTTATGATCCTGGAGCAGAGAAGTGAGGAAGGAAGGGTGGCAAAGATGAGCCAATACAAACTGACTGCAAACCCCGTTCCCCATCCCTCCTTTAACATTCAGAAGGGGAGGCAGAGAAGTCAGGAGTGAAGAAGTGAAGCTGTATTTGGGAAGGAGAGATGGGGGAAAGTGCTTTTTTTCTTCTTTAGTTAGCAGTAAATTATGTTAATTTTCCACAGGTCAAGTCTGTTTTGCCTGTGACTAATCTGCAAGTGATCTCTTTGTCCTTATCTCAACCCACAAACTTTTTCTTCTTATTTTCCCCCATTTTCCTGTTAAGGAAGGGTGGGAGAGTGATTGGGTGGACATCCCATCCAAGGGCAGCCCACTCCAATGGGGGACTTCATGTGAGATTTTGATAGTGCATTAGGGAGAAAGGAATAAGTTGGATATGTCTGAGAATGTGAATACATCTGCAATGCAAGAAGATGCCAGTAGCATTATTAAAGACGCCAAATGTCAACATCTACTTGGAAAGGCTAATTAATGTGGGAGGAAAAAAAGCAATGACCAGTGAAAATAAGGCCAAGAAGGTGAAAAGAAGTAGATCTGTGTAATGGTTCTGCTGTTACTAAAAATGAGAGGGAACAGCCAGAAGGACTTGCTGTGTTGAAGGAAAGAAGGACAAATCCACAGAAATTTAATAAATAAATAAATAATGAAATCTGTCCAGGAACAGAGTCACAAAAAGGTAAAAATGTTTTGAGGGATGAAATGTGAGGATGCCTTCACAGAATATTATAGAAATACTACCGATGTTAGGTATCTTTGTCAGTGGGGATCCATAAAAAGGATAGAATTAAGATAAAATCAAGGCAACAATGTTGATAGCAAAGTAAAAGAATACAAATTTGTGTTTGAGGAGTGAAAAAGAGTCAATTTATTGTTTCAATTGCTGGAACAGTACAGATAGATTCTGGCTGAAAAAGGTATGCCAGGTATGAAAAAATGTCCCAAGTAATTGCTGCTCAGGTCAACTTTGAAATTATTTTAAAGAAGTAATTCAGAATCTTGATAGGTTCTGAAAACAGTCTTAAGGGAATGATGGGACTTCTGGAATATTTGATTCAACTGAGGTATTTGTAGATAGCAGCTTTCAGGGGAGAGGACTGAACATCATTAATATATAGCTGCGGAATTGTCTATCATGAAGACAAAGTTAGCAAAAAAGGTTTGAAGAAGATTGGAAATGCATACATATACTGAAATCAGGTTTGTAAAAATGCAGCAAAGAAAAACATTTGTGAATGTCATGAAAAGGATGTAGAAGTAAATAAGTATTTCAGTAAACTTCTAAAGCAGTTAGAAGGAAGTGCAATATTTTTATACATTCTATATTGTAATAAAGGAATTGGGGAACCTGATATGGGACACCAAACAGAATTAAATGAACAGCAATTGAGGTGGGCTGGTCTTGGCTAGAAGTCCATCTAGCCATTCCCTGCCCCCCCATCCTCAGAAAATAAGACGAAAAAGTTTGTGGGTCAAGGTAGAGACAGGCAGATCACTTTCTATTTGCATAACAGTCTCAACTTTAGGCAAAAAAATATGAAGTACAATAGCATTGATGAGACTGCTGTTCACCCCTGTACATGTTAAAGTTCTTATGGGTGTTGGTAGGATTAGAGAGGAAATAAAAATCCATGGAAATTGTGATTATAAGGGACTTGCAAATGCCAAATTCATGGATTTTGAGTGCTGATTAAGGGTCTTGGGGAAAAGCTGGTCTGATAGAGTAGTTTTGAATGTGAGTGAGTTTGTGGGCTGTACCAGATTGTCACATTGCAAAACAGATAAAAAGCAAGATTTTATTTCAAAAGACTGCAGCTTCACTTGCATGATTAAGCTCTTTAAAGAGGATACAAGAGGAAGTAGAGAATATGCAATGATTTGAAAGGAAGCTGAAAAGTAAGGAAAGATAAAAGGAATGCAGGAAGAGTCCTGTATAATTTGCATTTTCTAAGGCCTATTTAAGCAAATAGCAGAAAAAAATCATTCTTATTAACATTTGGGACACGTGTAGTATGTTCATGCCTCCCTCGACGTGGAACACTGCATCTTTTTAGGCCCGGGAACAAAAAACAATGCTTTTCCTCAGCTCTCAATAACATTCATGTTGTGCATGTGGGTGATTAGGTACGTATTGAAAATGCATCTCAGTGAGCAACTACAGAGCTGGAAAGCAGTATTTCTGTAGCTTGTATTTCTCAGGAGTCCAGGTATACTACAGGGTAACATCCATGTTCAAAAAGACAAAACATGAGGTGAGGTGACTATAGGCCAACAGATTTCCCAACAGTCAATTCTTTATGAAGTTTTAAACTATTTCTGTAATAAACAATAGGTAGGTAACAGAATGTAAAAGGAAAGTGGCATAAATGGCAATGTGTTTTTTTCAAGCTAGTTTCTAAAAATAATGGGAGGAGGAGATTAGCTGATTTCTTGAACAGGAGTAATGCAGAAGAGTTGATCTGTATAGATTTAAAACATTTACCATTCCGTAGGGAACTATTACTGAGGGTTGAAAAAGTGAGAAACAAGTTAGTTAGGAAGATGGCTAACAAGTCGACTGCACAAAGCTGTGGACAGTTTTTGGAATGAAAAGATTATTAAGGATCTGTACATTGGTAATCATTTTGTACAGTCATTGGAAGATATTCTTAGATGTTTGCTCATCAATTTTGGGTAATGCAAAACTGAGAGAGCCTGCTGAGACATGCAGAACGTATAGAGAAGTTGTGAACTAAATTAGTAGATTTGAAAATGTAATAGAGCCATAGTCACAGTTGTGCAGAATGCTAACGACTATAAGGTGGGGGCAATAAAGAGGCTCAAGAGCTGGTGATATCAGCCTGTGAAGGCCGGCTGCAGCTGCAGAAAGTGTGCAGCACAAAAAGGTTAACGCAGTTCTAGGAAGCTCTTCATGAGAAGCTCAGCTTAAGCTGGGAAGTGGCAGTTTTGTTTAATAACAGGTTGGCATCTGCCCTGCCTAATATCTTCTTTTGCTCAGCCTGAATCCTGTTGAAAGGCATATGAGTTGCCTTGCTCTGTCCCACAGACAAAGTATTTTAACTTAATTTATACTTTCTATTTAAGCAACACTAATACCACAGACTCTCAGCACTGCTGCATGCTCAAGAGTGCTTTTAGGTCCTGATGAAAGCCAGGGCCTTCATGCAGTCTAGAACTCAATAACTGACTGGTTACTTTTTTTATCATCTGCTTACCTTTCAGCAGTAAAGGTGGGGAGTTTCAAGTGTGTTTTCTTCTAATTTAGGGAGAAATTGAACTGCTGTTTAGGGATGAAAAGAAGTGCTTTCGTATTAAAGTACAAATCTCTTGTCAGTGCTAAATGTCCTCCATTCCCTTAGGTTCTCTGGTATTAGACTGACCACTTTCTTTCTCTTGCTATGTTTATTTTGAACCTTCAGAAAGGTAATCTCTGACCGAGAATGGTTTTCTGCTGTGGTGGTTTGCCTTTTTCCTACTCAGCTTGTGTTTCATTTCCATTGTGAGACGCTACATTTCCTTTCAAGTTACTAAAAGACATGATTCATTCTTTTTCCTCTGTTTTTTAACTAGGTTCTACTTCATGAATTTACCTTGTGTTTTTATAATCTTTTGCAAGGAACTTTCCAAAGGGCTTTGGAAATCTAAGAAAACTGTCAGGGAGTTTCAACTATCTATGTTTCACTCTCCTGGCACACTCCTGAATTAGAGTAGACACATGCTAGGATTTGTCTTTGAATTTTCATTTCCTAGTGTGCAGTGGTTTTACAGGTTTATTCTTAATTATTTTTAGAAGACCTTTTGTCATAAGTCAACTGAAGTGAACTGTAAGCTTGCACAAAGTTAGAGAAGATGCTGGTTTCCTGCTTCTAGAATGGAGCTAGATTTTAATATATGCATATCTTTATTAGTCATTCAAAAATATACATAAATTCTATCATAGTGGAGTTAACTAGTTGATCTCCTTGCTAGAAATGCTAAATGCAGTATATATTATAATTGAGGAAATGCAGATTAAACAAATTTGTGCCTGCATTTCAACACAAATGTTAATACTCATCTTTGCATCTCAACAGAAACATATTTTTGTTATCTGTCTTTAGACATATAGTCTTTTACCTTTTTTTTTCTAAGCGAAAATAAAAACAATGATATGAACATGAGACATGGGAACATTAATTTGATTCAATCTGCTAAACAATTTCAATGGATTTAATTGCACCCTTGTTTTTCTGAACACATTAAGACATATGTTCACAAATTAATTGAATATAGCTTCTAGTCTTGGCAAAAATCCAATATGCTGTTAAGTCAACAACAGTATTCTTAAGAATTATTTCAGTTGTAGAGTGTTAAATGCCATCTTCCTTGTTTTTAATTTTGAAAATCCTGTCACAAATTGAACTATAGGCTTATAAAAAGCTAACTAAATTTTCGAAATGGATTGCCATTTGCCAGTAAGCTTTCTGATCGAAATGCAATTGTTTTGGCATTTGTGTATTTTGGCTACAGATTTAATGTTGTAGCTCCTTTGGGATGTTTCTATTTGCTTGCTGTATGTTACTCCTGTAGCCTCAAATTGTTTCTTCAATTTCTAACTTTATGCATTTAAGCCTCATAATATTTCTTATTCACTTGGCCTAATTGCAAAAAGATGGATTTAATATACACTTATTCTAGCCTTCCAGTCAAGTAAGGATGGAGCAGTTTTTACCTAAAGAAGGCAAAGGAGATGCTCATTCATTTTCAATGACCTTGTCTAAAACACCTCCTGGGAAGTTAAAAGAAAAAAAGTTGAACATACTGTGTAGGCTTAATAATATTCAAAGAAATAAATGTTTACTTTTGTTTTTTTCTTATCTTTTCTCTTGTCACTTTGGGAGATGAGGATTAGAGCTTTGGAAAACCTCTGCCTTCAAAGGTGATTTCCTATTTAAGTTCCTTTTTTCCCATCAGATTTTACACTTAAGGGAGTATAGCAATTTTGCTTTATGTCTTACTATAGTATAGCATTATACTATACTACAGAGTCTTCTAGGATTGGTGCAGTCTGCTAAGACTGATGGCATTCTGAAGAGCCTGGAGTAAAACAGGGATGATAAATATTTGCATGTAATGCAGAAATTTTAAAGATTCCTTGTATTTCCCAGCAGGCTAATTATGGGACCTTTTCTTCCTCTGCAGTTAGGAAGCATGTAGGATCAAGAGGAATCACTGAGCAAAAACTAGTCTACATGCATATTAAAACTGTGTGTGGGGAAAAAAAGAAGTCAAACGTATAACTCTATTATGTGTATTCTTGGAAGGGAGTAGATAGAATTAACTGTTTCCTGTTTTTGAGAGGGGATCAACATTTGAGTATGAAGGCACATATTCAATTCAGTTCATATTAATTCAATTCAGGCTCTAATCCAAAAGGCAGTAAAAATGTATTTTTTTTGTGCTGTGTGTATGTTAAGGAGGTATCTAGTCTTAATCTCTTGCCCAAAGGATGAAACTATACCTAATGGCATATGGAGTACTAGGCATGAACTTCAACTAACAGCCTTGAAGGAGGGTTTGAAGATCAGGCTCTAAAGTATGTTGATGTGTTACACTAGAAGTAACATAGCAGAACTTCAAAGTAGCTTTTATGAGGGAAAAAGGATGTAGTGTAATATACTAGTAAGTCTACTTACTAGGAAATTAAAAGGATGCTAAAGCCGAAGTTGTACTGCTCATTGTTTCTGTATGATCTCTTCTGCTTCTCAATTTTTCCTTAGTAACTAACCTTTCTTTTTCTCTTCCTATGAGAGGTTTATATACTATGTAAGTAGAAGCAGCAGTTTACGCTGTTTGGTACAGGCAAAATATTGAATATGGTGTCCATTTTTTAACGTAGCTTCAGATTGATGGGATTTTACACTCGTTTTTATTTTCCCTGAAGCCTGAGCAAGAGGAAAATAGAGAAGAAGAATACGTAAGCACTCTGTTTTCCTTAGTACTTTAGAATATGCCTTAGAGGTATTCTTTCTTTTCTCATCATTGTCCTTTCATGATCCATTGCCAAAGCCTGCATCTGTTTTGGTTATCAGTAAGACAGGATTGCAGTAAGGAATGATTAGCAGAATATTTCTGCACTGTCATAAAACCTCAGCTAATCTCAGAAGGCTTAAAGGTATAAATCTGAAGTATCCATGATAAGGTTGCAAAGGAGAAACAGGTATCGGAGCCTCTCATTCATTGTTGCTTTGTATTTAAGCCTAGAAATTTCAGTAAAATATTACTGCAGCTTTTGATCCTCTGCCTCATTTTCCAGCAGATCATTCCATGGATGTATTTTAGAGATCCAAAGAGATCATTTTTGTAAACAGTTGTATTACTAATACAACCAAGCATGGAATTAAAGGAATTGAGCTAATATGAGGGTTGTCTGTGTGATACAGTTCCTGAGTGCTCTGAGCCAGGATATTTTCCAGATGAAAAGAATCTTCTAGAATTTTAGCTAAAACACATCTGCATGCTGTTTCTTCCATCATCAGCAGCTGCAGTCTCTCCTTATGCTGTGCTGGTTTGCATCTGTCCTGTCCTAGTACTGCTTTACATGATGATTCATTAAAAACTACTTAAAACAACAAAGAATAATGTACGTTTGGAGAGGAATATACATATTCTTCATTCTTGTCTGAAATGTGACCTTTCTCTACCACACTGATACCAACTATTTCTCTTGTTCTATGCTGTCTACATTCTGATTTAAAAATCTTTAAATTCATTTTACAGAGATGAACATACTGTACAAGTTGTACTTGTCGTTGCATTGCAGTGTTAAAGCCAGAGATGGATCTCTGAGTTGTTTTTTTTTTAGTATGGGATAAAGATCTGACCGACTGATTTCTTTCATGATTGGCTAGGTATGTGAGAATTAGGTAACCATACTTTGACAGGACTAATTAGAATTAGATAAATATAAAAATAAGCCATGGCTACTATGTTACGTACAGCCTGCATATCTTGCCTTACTTTTAAAGAAAATTGATATTTTAAATCTTGTCCAGATGCAGCATTATCTATTAAGCATCTAAAGAATTCTGCATTGAACACACTTTAATAAATCATAAGAATTAATAATTTACAGTAGAATATACATAAAACATGATTTGGCTTTTTCTCAGCTGTATGTCAGTCAGTACTTCCGTGTTGTGTAACATCCATCTTCAGCTTTAGAATTTAGCTTAGCTCATCAGCAAAAGCAAAACAGGAATAAAATAAATAAAAAGAGTTCCATGCAGATGAGCTGCATCAGTCTTTGCTCTTCAGATTTTCTAATGAATAACAAAGGATTAAGCGGGGAAGGTCACTGGGAAAAAAATATGAAATTTTCTTTATTTTTGTTAAACAAAGATTGAATATACTAGAAAACAACTTTTTAGATAAATAATGCTGCCAGTATACAGAATGTATTATTGCCTGGCTTTGTGCCAGCAAGTTAATGGAATTAAATGCATAACTAGATTTTGAACTAAGCTAGATTTAATTTATGTCCATTAATATTAGAAAATTTAACTGTGCTAAAATGGTGACCTGGAAATCTAATACTTTGAAGTGTAAATTCAATTTTGGAAAGACCATTTAATGGAAGGTCTACGTAGGTAGAGCCAAGTGCTTAATATAATCTACAAATGTACTATTTTGGGGCACTATTCTCATGATAAGTTTTTAATTTCTGGCTTCAAAACAGTATTGAAACCCCTCTATTTGTTGCTCAGAATAGACCATCTTTCAATTTCATTTCTGTCATAGGGTAATCAGAAAGTCTCGTGATGTATGCTTTTCTTTAGTCACTGAGCCAAGCTTTCCATTTGTAAGAGCTATGTCCTAAAGTTGGCGGGGAACCAGGAGTTAAAGTGCCTCCCAACATCACCTCTCCCTTACTCTCAGGTATTTTCCATTTCCAGCATAAGCCTCTCAGGAAAGTTAAGGTAAGGTTCAAAAATAATGATAGTAGTAATAGTAATAAATGCCTCAGCTACAAAATCCCAAAACAACTTTCAAACTCATTTTGAATGTCTACCCATAGGTTCCAAGTTTCTGTTTTTACCAGCCACATCATATCTTATCCTATTGGTGAAATTCAGTTACAGAATAATGTTTCTGGTTAAGGGCAGAATATAATGAATTGTAGAATCTTGTGTATTTAACAGAATCGCAGAATGGCTTAGGTTGGAGGGACCTTGAAGCCCACCCAGTTCCAAACCCCCTGCCACAAAGAACTGTGTCTTAGATTCAGAAAAGTCTAACCAAATCTTCATCTAGTTACTACTTCCAACAAGTAATGTTTTTACTGCCTTAATTTCCTATGGGGAAAATGCCCATTAAAACTTCATTTAATTTGGCATTAACAATATCTTTAATTCCTCCATATGGTTCATGTGATTTCTCCTGCACATCTGCATTCTTTTTCCCAGTTTTCCTCCATTCACTTGCTTCCCTAATTTTTATGTCACTTAAGTCTCTCCTGTTATGTTAACAAGCGCCAGGCAACAGTAGGTAGCGTGTTTTGTAGATCCAGAAGCAGTAAAATGTACGCATTGGAAAGACTTTTCTTTGTGAATGTTCTATAGCATTTGTCATGCGTACCTGTGTCTTATGTTACAAGAGTATGTTTGGCTAATAAGTCTGCTGTTAGCTAGGAGAAATTATTATACTCTAACTTTCAGGTTTTTTTGCAGAAAATGTCTTTCTGTACCTCCCATCAAAATTTTGGCTGGTCTGAGATGTTTTAGATTCTGCATGCAAAAAGAGAATCTACTTTTTATTATATCTAGCTAACGATGCCTATTTCGTTTGTTTTTAATCTGTGCTCTTTCACTACCATGTTTTGCTTTTATTTAAGCATCTTTATTGAAATTGACTTAGATCACATTGTAATCGAATTTCATAGAGACTGAGAGAAACTGAATGAATAAACTGCAATATGAGTGGTAAAATGTGTAATTATTCTGCTTATGCTTATATAAGAAAATAGCCAGAGTTTGTTGGTAAATGAAAAATAGTTATCATAATCTTACCATTAAGTTGATGTTCTGGTTTTTGTTTTCATATGCATTTAAAATAACAGCTCATTTGTTTTAGCTGTTTGTAAACATTGAAGAGATTTTACTAGCTAACTGCATTGCAAGATTTTGTGTTGAAGGGAAAAAGATGTTTGCTGAGCTGTCTAATAACTACCTTTCCTGTTTCAGAATATCTCAATTTCCACATCTAGTACTGTAATATGGTAGCTAACACTAACCCTGGGGGTGTACAAGGAAAGGCTGGATGTTGTGTTGAGGGACATGGTTTAGTGGGAGCTATTGGGAATAGGTGAACAGTTGGACTGGATGATCTTTTAGGTCTTTTCCAACCTTGGTGATTCTATGATTCTATGATTCTAACATTACAAGGAAGATTTTTAGAAAGGTTGGTTGCTGTCTTTCTGTATCAGTTATATACTGGGCTTCCTAGGTTTGATTTTCTTTGAAAACTGCTGTCAAGGCTTTGGCCACTGATATCAGGAAACTGGGAAAATTAATCTTGCACCAATCTGAATACTTACGCAGTCATTTCTTCCTTTCTCTTCCCATGTCTGCATCCCAAGCATATTTTTCCACCTCAAACCTGAGGTAAACCTGAGATGAACATAACTTCCTTGTATACCTTCTCACATACTTGTTGAGATACAGGATAATAATTTTGTAATGAAATGTTATGTTTAATGCAAAAAATACCCCAAGAAAGTGTTTTCATTTTAGCATTTTCTTCAACTAGATGTGAATTTTCTATTTCTCTCCATACCCCACTTAACTGGAGTAAAGATTTAGAATACACAGCATGTTACTATCCCTGAAATAAAGGGAGAAAAGTTTCATAGATACTCAATTGGGTTAATTCCTGATGATGTGTAGCAATTTTAAATTGAACCTCATTTGCCAGCAGATTTTGATTGTGGACTTCACTTCTTTGAAGAGATGCAGTTGTCAGAGAGATTTAAAATAAATTGCTTTATCACTTTTTTTTTTTAAACTGACTTCTTCAGGGGGAAGTTTTACATTTTCCCTATCTACCTGCTCAGCTGTTTATTGCTACCCAACCTCTTCCTCATTTTTTAAAACTATGGTTAATATCTTGCAAATCTAACCAAAGAGCCAAAAATCATTAGATCTAATCATTAGTAAGATCTAGTCATTAGTCTTAAAATCATTTTTCCTGCTTTTTTTTTTTTTTTTTTTTTTTTAAAAAAAAAAATAAAGGTAGTAGTTGGTTTGATGGTACAGATCCAAAGTAGTCCTTTCATTTGGATAGAAAGATAAGAAGAGCCTCATCTTGGCAGCAACCTCTTGGCATCCTTGTGTGCATACTTGTTGGGGCTGACATGTAGTAAGTGCAAAGGAGAGAGCAGTTACTCCTCCAGCCACTGAATATTTTGCTTCTTGTAGAGCAGTCTTGCTAAAGAAAATTTATCTTGTAGTGGAAGTATTCTTATGATGAAAGCGCTTTAGTGAACAGAGACATGAAAACATAGAGATTCAGTTTGTTAAATGTATAAAGTACTAGTATCTTGAACAGCCAAGATCCCTGTTTTCTTAATCTTCTTCCTAGTAAGAAGAATATTCACAGAAGGTTTTCAACTTCCCCTTTGATAGTCACCTTTAGTGTTTCATAATTGTTGTTGCTGACACGTTCTTCAAAGAATGCAATAAGTCAAAGTAACTGAGAAGTGTTTAGAATATTTCATCAGCATGACGTGTATTTGACTAAAATTTTCTTTCCGAGTGAGGAGTTTCAGTTGTTTGGGTTTTTTTTTTCTTCGTCTCTGGGACAGGGTGGAAGACGAAGGGGAAAGGGAGAGAAGATGATAAAGTGATTATTGTTATATCAAAAATGTAAAGACAATATTGATCAATTAAAAAAAAACAAAACAAAACAGGTGCTTCTCACAGAAAAACGCATGCGCATGCTTCTACAGGAAAGTGTATCAATTTGTTTTTAAGAAGCAATTCATTCAAGACCAATGTATCCTTGCTTGGACATTTTCTTTTCAGAAAGAAAGAAAAAAAAGGAGGATGAGATGTAACTCCTGCCACTTTTTTCCAAGATCCTTTCACCCCCAAATTCTGAATTATGAACCATAGGTTAATTAGAGAATCCTAGTCCTCAAAACTATTTGAGAAAAATTTACAGAAGTACTTTTGACACAAAATGCTAGTTCTTATTTGTATCAATTGCTGACCATTCATGAAACAGCAAAGTTGTGAGGTTTTTTTTTTTTTTTTTTTTTTTCATGATGTTTAACTAATAACATTTAGAATTCTACAGCCTTCTTCAACCTTTCTTTTTATGAAAAAAATATCAACTGTACCGATTATGAATAGATTTTGTTTTTCCCAATAGAGTAAAACAAAGCGTTTCTAGATAGATCTAACAGTGAAGCTCAATGCCTGGATCATCTTTCCACCCATTCTCTTCCATCTCCAACAGTTATTCTGGATCTGACTGTTGATATTATAGGGTAATTTATGCAGTTTATTCTTATGCTTTTGTGTTAGGATAATTTGTTAAGCCATGATTGCATAAATTTAGTTAGCTGAAGTGCAAACATAGCAAAAGAGAAGTATTTGTGTTTGTGATGACTTGGAATTTTCTATCATGTGTTTAGGATATATGCAAAAAAAAATTGGATCATTTAATATTTATTTGCCTTTTTATCTTCATTAGTAGCATTTTTATAGGTAACTTAGAAACTCTTAGAATAAAGTTCAGAAAAAAATAATACTTTTTTTTTTGCTGCATCCTTAGATCTGTAGTAATTTCTTTTATTATATGCTTTATTTCTAAGACTGCCTAGTAGTTATTCCCAAATTCACTAAATGTGACTGTTGTAGACTACTTTTTTGTACAAATGATATTTTCCTTGCTCTCATAACCTCTCTTCTGATTTTCGTAGCAAAATGGATAAGTCTTTGGGTTGGTTTTTCACTGTTTCTTAAGTATTGTGTGTTCATGCATGTAAACACTACCCCTTTTCAGTTGTGCATCTTTTTTTAGAGCCACTGTTTTTGACACAGGAGAGATAATGCAGTCAATAATGCCTTCAAATAAGTTGTCATTCATATCTCTGGTTCTTCCTTCATTCCTTTTGTATCCTAGTGGGTTGCAGGCAGAAAGTAAATTTTGTTAAAAATCACTTATTTAAAATTTTGCATTCCTTTCAGTGAGTATTGCTGATATGTGAGAAAACAAACAGTGTTCTTCCTTATCAGGTGAACGTAGTTCATCACTTTTAATGGCTCTTTGCCAAAGTAAATCCATGTATCTTTGTTTAATACAAGTTTCAGAAAATATGCAGATAGGATCCTGTTATCACCAAATTCATTGTGCGATCAGCTTCACACGTTCATTAATTTTTCCATTTAATTTTTCCATTTAATTTTACATTTTACTTGTTCTTAGGTGTTTGGTAATATTCAGATAATCAAATGAAGTAACAATACATTGTTTCATAATACATTGCCGCCTTCATTCTCTTTATCTCAGAAACATAAAATTATCAGTAGGAAATCAAAATGTTACGTTACAGTGATAGAACTGAAATTCCTGCATGCACAGCTTGGTCATGTCTTTCAGAGATTCCAGGGAACCATTTTTGTTATTCATTTTTTGTAATCAATACTGATGTGCTCTTCCACATTCTTGCAATAAATTGTGACAACAATATGCTCCAGTTATTTATATTGAAAGGAACAAAACGAACATCTAATTTCTCTTTTATACTGCTTCAGCTTTTAGAAGTACTTTTGTATTTAAACAAGCCCTGCACCTAGCTGGGACACCTGACTAGCTGGTGATGATATGCTTAGGAAAAAGAGAATACTCACTGACTCTTCATTGATGTCATTTATGTCAATTTTATGGAGTAATTGTGTGCTATTATTCTCTCATCAATAAGTATGCCTACCACAGTATTTTTTTTTTTGTTGGTTTTGCTAATAAGTCTCTTTTTATCCTGAGTAGCCTATAAGTGACAGCCTATACAGAAAGGACATTCTTAATGCACTCAAAATAATACTGACTCTTGTAATGATTTAGTTTGTTATAAAGATAGACTTTGACTTCATAAACTTTTGAACACCTTCGAGGGAATAAATACCACCATCAATAATGGAACTAGGGAGAAATTAAGGACCAAGTTCTGTTAATCAGTACTTTGTCCATGAAGCCACAAGGATTTTCTCTGGCATGCTTTGCAGGTGGCATGGCACAGGTTCTGCCATGTCCTTAAATTGCTGGAAGTGCGAGGGGAGGGTGAGTATTGCTGCTGCTCAACCCTGCCTCACATTCACCCAAACCCTAACAGTTTCCTGCTCTGGAGGCATTTCTGTTTCAGCACTCCTTTTGGAATGTGAACTGGGAAAGATTTGTTAGACTGCCAGCTGTGTTATCCTGAAAAATAAATTTGACTGTTTTAATTAGCTGTTGATGTATATCATGTAGCAGCAATGTCAGACATAACGTCCTGACTCTAGCACAAAAATAAGTGCAAAATAGGATTTCTTTAAAATGAGAATCGCCTTCTAGAAGACAATAATTGATTATCCAAAACTAACGGAGTGTGTAGGTCTTATGAAGTTAATGCTAAGAGACTAACTGAAGTTATTCCTTTTTCAGTGTTGATGTCTCAACACTGTTAGTTAAAGTAAGCTCTGTATGCTTAGCGTAGAGGTAAGCATTGCCATTAAGATATGAGAAAGCATAATATTTGCATTTTCTGTGAGCTTGGTAAGCATAGTGGGATAGAAAACTGCAATTCTCTTATTTTGAATCTTTCAAAGACTTGTAAGGATTCATCATGGTTTATATCTGTTAATGCTGACAAATGAGCTGATAGAATGTTTTGCCTTTTTCTAAAAATAACAAAAAAGACAACTCATATACTGATTCTTTCTGAGACAAATACAAATGTTTTGAAATTCCTGTGAATTTCAGTGGATTTCAGTGAATTTTCATATTAAATAGTAATTTCATGAGAGGAATTTGAATTAATCAGACTGTACTATTGATAGCACATATTTTCCATGCATTTTCCATGCATGGCCACATAATCAAAGGTTCTTTGTTTATACTGAAATTTGGCTTAGAGCTCTTTATTCCAAGGCAGGTTTGCATTATTTCTTAAATGAACAGTGATAACATAGATGCTTTTTAAAAAATTTTTACTCTTGTTTGAAGATCTTGTCATTTAGCTGCAGGGTACTTTTTTGTGAAGGTAAGCCGTTTGATACAGCACATGATTCCAAGATTACAAGAATTCCTAGTGTAAGGAGAAATTTGGACAGTATATTTAGTGACAGGGGACATTTTTGTGTTTGAGAGGAGTCAGAACAACTTAAGTGTTTTCACTGAGAGAAAAAAGGAATAAAAACAACAAGCTGACTTTATGCAAATGCTAGGTTTGTTTTTATGATGTTTGAAGTTTTCTGTCTATTGCTTGAGATTTTTTCTAATAGGGAGAGAGAGATTTCACTGCTGTTAAGAACAGTACAGACTAAGCGACAACAGCAGTTGTTTTTATATGGATAGGTACATTTAATCATAAGGTGTGTAGTCAGCTTGGTTGTAGATTCAACAACAGATGCAAGTGCAGTAGCTGAAATTGTAGCTGAATATAAATGCAGCATACTGTGTGGAAGATTGTGATATGATTCACTGCTAACTTACATTTTATAGGGAGATCAAGGGCATTAAGACTGTTTCTTTGATCATATTAAAAGATCCATACTTTAATAAGTACACTAATGGAGATCCCAACCTATTTGTCCAGGTGATTAAAGGGACAGTAGGAACTAGTATTGAGACTCTTGGGATGAAATTAATTATTCATATTCCCTCATCAAAAACTCAAAGCAAGAATGATTGCCGTTTTCGTAAGTGGTTATGATTGAGACAACAGGGATAAATTGTTAACTGCCTGTGTGGGTTGCAGGATGATGTAGTTTGTATAATGACTGTCATAGAGATGTAAGGCTGAGGTGGAGAAATAGAAAGCAGCAACGAGATGAAACAGAACAGAAAATATTTTCTTGCTCTTGATCAGCACTCAATTGTTCGTCTTTGCTATAGCTGTAAATGAAGAGGATTATTATTGTAATCTGTTTCTGCGTCATATTTTGCTGAACAAAATTTTAAGGCAGTCTTAAGTGAAGTCACAGTACTGTGCACAATATCTTTGCATCATGAAACTGTCACATAAATAGGTTTTTTACTCAAATGATTTCTTAGGTTTGGGAGCATACATTTCTTATTCACAGACAGCTAATTGAGATGTACAATAGGAAAAAGAAAGCAGTAGTCAAAACAGTATTCTGTAGTGAGCATTCTTTTGAATACCTGCATTATTTGGTTTTGGCTATTTCAGTACACACACTATTAGCATAGTGCATACTCTCTTTAAGGCTTTAAGTGAAGGATTAATTTTAACTTAAATTTAACCATGGGTTACAAAGCTGACTTCATTGAAATATATTTGAACTCTTTTTTTTTAAATAAAGTCATCATCTCCATGATGTCTAAGCTACTATATCTCAACATTATTTTGGCAATAAAACATCAAGTAACTCACACACAAAAAAAAAAGACACATACACAATACTAGATTTTCTTTGAGTGTTGATCTGTTTGTAAAAACCTTAATCAGTGTCTCAGCATAGGTACTAGCAGGTTAGATTCTATGTACCTGATACATATTTCCAGCCTGTAAACAGGAGATGCAGTCTAACAAGTTTAATCACAATCGTTAGCTGTCTCTCCAAACTTAACTCTAACTGCGACACTGAAAGTGGTTGATGCTTGACTGTGTTCTCTGATTGTTCATACAAAAGTCCTGCACTAGATGAGTAATCCCTAGATATGCCTATTCTGCAGGCAGAGTAGTAGTTGAAATGAGATATAGCAATACCTGAATTGGTAAATTCAGCAAGGCTGTGTGTCGGGTGCAGTCTTGCCACTGCTTCCTGTGTAAATTTCTCTTCCTGGAGATCAATTCTGTTGCAGGTGTTATTCTCACTGCTGCGTTTATGCATATCCTGATTAAGAAATTAGCAATCAAGATTGCAAATACACATCACGTCATCAAGAATTACAAGTTTTGCCTTGGAGAGCATCATACAACATCGCATAGTGATTAGTGTCCTCCCAGGTGTGTTCTTCAGTGAATTATTTCAGGAGTCCTGGGACACTTCTCCACCCCATCAGATATAAACCACATAGGGAAGACTTCCTCTCACAGTTACTGACATAAGCAACTTTGAGAACAAGAGTGAAATGCTAAACCTGTCGGTGCTGTTGTAGTACAAGAATCTGTGCCATCTTTAAAGTTCATTGTTATGCAGGAAATTGGACAAGGATATTTTTCATTTGTTCCAAACTTTAGATGCTTTTTAAGCATTTCACACAGTCTGGCAGACAACTGAATCTCCATTTATCAGACAAAGCAATCTCAACATGAAACAAAATACTTTAGTTACTTTATAATGCAGATCACAATACAAGCAACAGGATTATTAATTACTCTTTCTTCAGAGTTGATTTGGAAAGGAAAACAGGGCCTCAAGTGTATTATTGCTGTACCTCTGGCATAGTGATTTCCAGCTCAGGTGGTCATTAGAAATCCTTAAGAATCAGTTCTCTTGTGTTTTCTTCGAACACATTGTAAGCAGAATTCAAATATATTGAAGTTTTTATTAGTATAACTAGTAACAGAAATTATTAGTATTGCATATTTAGATTAAAAAAAAAAAATCTATGGAAAAATACCTATGGTTCTGTGCACCTGGCCTTTTATTAATAAACTGATCTCTGTCTTAAAGAATCTCAACTAACAGACTCTAGTGGTCAGATACAATAATGTAATATGCACTAGCTTTGGAAAATAAGAGATAAAGTTATCTTCAGCGCTGTGAATAGAGTTTTGCATTTGTACAATTGAAAGTATGTATGTTTTCAAGAAAGAAAAAACCTCCCAGTTCTGTTTACGTACAAAGAAATCTGAAATATAAATTATCCTCTAACTATATTGATAAGATTATAAATAGCAGAATATCATTGAATTTGGAAGATAAATTTTTTTATGGGGTTATACCTTAAGATGGTTTTGATCATTCCATCTGGTTTTGCCATTTTGGAGAGAAGGAAGGGAAATGATTTTTGTTTAAGCAAAGTTGAGATAGTTGTGCTGACTGAAAAGATGTATGCAAGTGATGCAGGGCTTAGCAGTGTAAGCTGATATCAGTAGCCTTGCTGCCAAAATTTATCTGCAGTGTTAGCAATAAAAATTTATGCCCACAGTGTTTTTTCTTTAAAAGGAAGACGTGGATAATTACAGGGTCCAGCATTTTCAACAAAGGTTAATTCTGAACAAAAAATTCCTATTTACTTACTTTTTATAGTAATAGCACTTTTCTATTCTGTTCAACCCTAATCTTAAGCATTCTTGTCTACAGATATATTCCAAACCATAACATTCTATAGAATGAGTAAGCAGGTTAGTAAGAATCCAGAATTCCTCAACTTTATCTGTATTTGAACTGGATATAACTTTAAAATTCTGCTGCTGCTATCAGTGAGTTAGTGCCTTTTGGAGGGAATTCTATAGCGTAGTGCTGAGTTCCTGGAAAAATATTATTAAATCATTGCTTTGCAGCTCAGCAGTATTTTAACACAGCCTATGTCTTGGCAAAAGCATAATATATTTCTTTTAATAATTGAATGCAGTTTGAAATGTATTCCTTTCACCAGATTTTGAGAATATCATAGAATGGCTTAGTTTGAAAAGGACCTTAAAGATCATCTAGTTCCAAACACCCTGCCATGGGCAGGGTTACCAGCCACTAGATTGGGCTGCCCAGGGCAGCCTTTTTTTAGTGCTTCGCCACTCTGAGTAAAGAATTTCTTCCTAATGTATAAACTAAATCTCTTAAAAAAAAAAAGCCATTCCCACTTATTCTATCCCTATGTTCCCATATTAGAAGTCAGTCCCCTCCTGCTTATAAGCTCCCTTCAAGCACTGGAAGGCTGCAATGAGCCCTCCCCAAAACCTTTATTTCCCCAAGCTAAACAAGCATAGCTCCCTCAACCTTTTTTCATAAGAGAGGTGCTCCAGCTCTCTGAACATCTTTGTGGTCCTCCTCTGGACCTTCTCCAACAGCTCTGCATCCTTCTTGTGCTGGGAGCCTCAGGCCTGGATGAAGTACTCCAGCTCAGAGTAGAGAGGGACACTCACCTCCCTCACCCTGCTGGCCACCTCTCTTTTGATGCAGCCCAGGGTACTATTAGTCTTCTGAGCTGCAAGAGTGCACTACTGGCTCATGTCTAACTTTTTGCCGATTAGGGCACCCTAAGTCCTTCTGCACAAGGCTGCTCTCAAGGAGTTCTTCTCCAAGTCCGTACACATATCTGGGATTGCCCTGACCCAAGTGCAACATCTTGCTCTTGGCCTTACTGAATCTCATTAGGTTCACCTGCAGCCTGCTTTTCAACCCTTTTAAAGATCACCTTGCTCACATAAAAGTATCCTAAAAAAGCTGTCAGCCATGTTCTGCTCCTGTGTCCCTAAGGACAGTTCTCCAGAGCTTGTCATCCAGTAATTCCTTAAAAAACCAGAAGTTCTCTGTCCTGAAGTTCAGGGACGTATCTCTCCTCCTTTTTGGGCCCACATTCCTTGAGATCACAAACTCAACCACGGCCTCTAATTATTTCGCATGAATTTTTTTTAGCTTTTGTTGCTTGGATGCCAAAGTAAGATCAATTTCTGGTATTAAACAATTAATGAATTAGCATTCAGGGAAAAAAGCAATATAAACAAAAGAAGAGATTCTTATTGCTTGAATCCCAACCATTTCAGTGTATGCTAGTGTTGTCATCTGGTATTTATATTTTCCTTCATTACCATCCCTAAAAAATTTACGTTCCATAATTCAAGAATAGTATTTAGTTGTGTCTTTGTCATTAAATCAAATTCTTACTTGGGAAGATGAAAGAAAGTACCTACTGAAAACTGATATATTTGTTGTCCAATTTCTTACAGTAATTCTATGTGGCCTCAATATTTTTGCAGTAATAACTATTCATTTACATGTGATTTCCAGCAAACCAACCCCTTCATCTTTGTCACCTCCAAATGTTCTGAAGTTGTTTTTCTGTTACTTCAACTATCAGAAGCCTCATAACTTTGCTTTGCTTATTTTCTAGCCCTTAGCAGGTAGCCAAACTTAATAGTTTTTGGCTTTTTCTTTTTCAAAAGTCATCTATTTCTTTGCTAACATTTCACTAATAAATTTCCACAATTGATTTTGACACTTTCTGTAACAGTGTGGTGCTACTCTGCTATTCAAGGAATGCACGGAGCAGAAGTGCTGTGTCACTTGAACAGATTCATAGATCTGCCCATAATCTTTCTGCTTTATTTTCACTTTTTCTCAGTCCCTTTTGTTCTTGTCTCTAGTGACCATCTGTGTTTCTGCATGCCAGCTCTTATGCTGACCTCTTCCCTGATAGGAATAACCTCTGTTTTCTCTCTCAAATTTGCTGCTTGCAGTATTTCTTTTAAAAAATTGTGCTGCCAGCATAAATGTAGCAATGTCAAATGGGACTCTTCCTTGAGCCTATTTTCTTATAGTATCTCTTGAGTGATGGCCATTTTTTAAAGTATGTCTGATCAAACTAATGTATTTGCTCATGTGAGGAGTGATTTCAAAGCATATGTGTAGCTGCACAGAGGTTTATATCATAAACTTGTTATGTATTTGAAAGTAAGCTGAGATATCTTTACCTATGTGGGTTTGTAGTTCCACAAACTTCTGGATATTTCTGCTTTGGCCTGTCTGGCATTAAAGGTCATTTTGGAAAGTCATAAATGGGGAGGTGCTGCATTGTCATTCCTTACCCAGATTCCGATCGTTACAAAAAGAAACATCAACAAATTGTAAAATAAATAAGTGCACTTTTATTTATTTCTATTTTATTGCCTTTTTTGCTACTTGATATTTTTGCTCTAAGTTAACATAAGAAAGGATACTGCAGAGGATTTATTTGTTGACAGCATTAACTAATAAGTAGTTGCTTAAGGCTTTTAAAATTAGTTTTAAATTTTTCTTGACCACGAACAGGATTAACAAAAGAGTAATTAATAAATAATGGTGCCATCATATTGGAATGCTAATACGTATGTTATACAAATATATTAATTACATTTATATCAGTAAAGAATGGCAAGCTCTTTAAAAGAGGTACAGATATATACTTAAGGAAGAAACTGTGAGCAAACAAAGCATATCATTTCAACATAAGGAAATGTGGAAGTACAATTTAAAAAGCAGAGTCAGTATACACCAACTTCACACTGATCAAGTGCAATCAGTCCACCAGATACTATGGAAGTGTTAAATAAGTAACTTTATGAATAATTTTTTTTACTTTGAGATTGTTTTTAACTATTATTGAGTGTTCATCATGTTCATTCATTAATTTAAAATTAATTTAAGAAATGTCACTTACAAATTTTAGCTCACAAGGAATTGATCATCTAGAGATAATGACCTAATTTCTTGTTCACATAGTAGGCAAATCTGTGCATTTATGGCATGATAATTGGGAACCAGGTCATTAAATATCTTGCTTTGATTTTAAAGTCTGTAGTCACCTAGTTGTTAAAACATACTAGAAAAAGTAAAGGAAAACATTGTTTTTCAAATATTTTAATATTACTTCCCTTTTGCCACATTTGTGCATTTTCAATTCCTACTATACCATGCAGGTTCCAGTCTAAAGAGCCAATATGGTGATTGTGAAAGAAAGCACTCTTCCAGCCCTCTAAACAGAAACTTGGTAAATGATTTCTGTTCTTTGAAATAAAGCCTGCATATATACATACATAAATATGTATGTATAATAAGATGTGTATATACATATTATATATTATATATAGTTATCTATATAGATGTGTATTTACACGTTTGCATATATATCTATATATGTAATGTTTAGCTATGTGTGTGTATATATGCATAAGTTATTTATGTATATATATGTATAGTCATTATTTAATAGGAAATTATAACGTGAGTATGTTGTCCTCAAGCTTAAAATTCGCATTCTGGAACTCATTTGGAAGGGCTTCTTTGCCAGAAGTCCTGCTGTGGTTTACTCTGCTGTAAATTTACTGAACACTCAATGGGATATCTCTCTATTCACTATGGAAGAAATACATCAGTTATTGATTCCTTTCCCAGAGGAATTTAAGAAGTTCAGCATTACTGTGTAACTTTTGGCCAAGTAAAGCTAGCTAGACTAATTTATTTTGTTGTTTTTACTTTTACGAATTTAGTATCTGGAAAAAAAAAAAAAAAAACCCTCTTAATTTTCATTTAATTATGATTTCTATTATTTTTTACATTTGTTTATTTTTCCATTGTTTTTTATTTAGTCATAAATTCAAAGCAATTACAAATTATTTCTTAGTATTCTGCAAGAAACTCTGTAATGCATTTATTCTCTTTTCTTGATTTTTTTTTTCCTGAGCCTGCTTCATTCATTGTAAGTGTGCCAGTTATACACCTTGCATTTTTATATTGTTTGCACTCCTCAGACTCTGATTTAGCTTCTGAAGCATTCCTGTCCAGCTATGCAAAATTATACTGCCAGTGGCGTTCATTCAGCATAGAAGTCTCTAGTTTCTATTAATTTATGTTAAGTAATCATTTTTTTGAAGTAAATTAATACAGTCTATTTTTTTTTTAGATTTCAAATTGCATGGATATATTTTTTAAGGATGTTGATCTCTTTGCTTTCCAGCTGTTGATTTCTAAACACTTGAAAAGGGCATTGAATACTTTCTCTCTTCACAGATAAAGTAACAGAAAGATAAGGCTGTGTCATATAGCAGTGTCTTAAGGAGGCAGGCACTGTACTCCTCCCTAATTGTACTTCATTTACAAACTTGTTTGGCTTCCTATCAGTCAGCCTTATATCTCTGCTTCTCACCATGCCTCACTACACAGAAGAAATATTTCCTGTTAGTTGTCTTGACATATCAATACTTTGTAATTTTTTTTTTAGCCTATAACACATGCAAAATAAGAGTCTTATGTTCATGTTCATTGAAAATATTACTTCTCAGAAGTTCTCAACTAGAAAGATGGAAGATGGGTATTAGGAAGCAGTTCTTCTCTTACAGAGTGGTTATGCATTGGAGTGGGCTGCTGAGGGAGGTGGTTGAGTCACTGTCCCTGGAAGTGTTCAAGAAATGTTTAGATGTTGTACTGAGGGGAATGGTTTACTGTGGGAAATATAGCTGGAAGGTGGATGGTTAGGCAGAATTATCTTGAGCTCTCTTCTTACTTTGCTGATTCTATGATAATGATTCAAGTATACTGGGCAGGCTTTTTCCCTGAACCACTTAATTACTTCTTTAAGTAGTGATTGTTATACTTCTGTTCTGATTCCTTTTCAGTATTGAGAAATAACATTTCCTGAAATTCAAAATCCTGAATTGCCCTTGAACATCTTCAGGGTCAGTGACTGCACCACTTCCCTGGGCAGTCTGTTCCAGTGCCTGACTATTCTCTTGATGAAGTATTTCCTAACATCCAACCTGAATATCACCTGGTGCAACTTGAGGCCATTCCCTCTAGTCCTATTGCTAGTTATGTGGGAGAAGAGGCTGACACCCACCTCACCACAGCCTTCCTTCAGGTAGTTGTAGAGAGTGATAAGGTCACCCCTGAACTGCCTCATCTTCAGACTGAACAATTCCAGCTCCCTCAGCCGCTCATTGGTAGTCTGAAGAATATCACAATTGACTTTGTTTGCATTTCAGATAGGTCAAGAGGGGTGTGTTCATACCCTCACCATGTCTCCTGAATCAGCAGTTTTATCTGCTGCAACTGTTCATGTTATTGGCAGCTGTTACACATACGTAGATGCATTTGTATATGTATGTGTATGCATATAAACTCACAAGTGAGATTTATATTATGGAAATGGGAACAACAGAGCAATGAGGCTTAACGTGTAAGTTTGTTGCCCAAGTGCTGGGACTGCACCTGGTCCATGCTGAACCCTTCATTAGCACAGTTTCTCTGAAGTTGCTTCCAGATTTAGGACCTAGATAACAATAAACATCTGATTGCATTGAAAGCTGAGCACTACTACTTCTGGAAAGCGTTCCCACCCAAGTTTTTTCCATCTTTCAGATGAAAATTCCAAATAGACACTTCAATTTTTTTTTTTTTCATGGATGTCATATATCCTAATAGTTCTTTGGCTTCAAAAGCTATAAAGTAGTTGTCTGGATGCTGCAGAGGTAGATGCTGAAATTGATTATGGATGATTTGTGCTTTCCTCAAAGGCCACTGTAAAATGTCAGAACATTTTATTATTGGGTCAGTTATAGGGAAAAAAATTACAGAAATGTAGAAATGTAGTGATGGATGATCATTAGTTTATCAGATTGTGGAGGAAAACGGATGTATTTGATGAAACTTATAGTAAAAAAAAAAATCATTGCTGAGAAGAGAAAACGTATCTATTTCTTCAGCTTCTTTTTTAGTGATGCATGGTACTTTATTATTCTCTTCTATGTCATTCACTTCACTTCTGTCTGATGTTGCAGAGAATAGTTAGAAAAGAGGTCAATTATCATCAATCTTAAAGGACAAGGAAAGGAGGCACAAGTCTGTATTACAAATTTTCCTCTCCCTTTCTGCTTTCTGACAATCCAATATTTATTCATTTTCCAAAGAATTTGGGTTTTGGATGTTTCTGTTGCAGGACAACAGTGAATTTTTGACATGAAAGAGGCTAGATTCTTCTCTACTCCAGGATGCATATCAGTGTAAACTCTTAGCTTTATTAGAATTGCTTTTATGACAAGTAGAGGTAGATATTTACTTGTTGTTAGTAGGTGAAATTGTTATTGAATGACAGAGATTCACAGAGAAGTTTATACAATTGCAGAAACATTTTTTTTCTGGCAATTTTTTTCTTTTAGCCTTTGCTATAGTTTTCTTTAGCTAATGGTTTTGCACTGAAGAAGTACTGGGAGATGATTTGAAGAACAATCCTAAGTTTTGGTGGAGTATTATGTGCCTTCAGTGGACCTACTGCCTATTACAGATTTTCTTTTGCTCTATGTGAGTGTCCTTCATGAGGCACCCTTCACACCTCTTTGTTCTCTAGCACTGTTTTGTTCTTCCTTTTCTTGTCTGTTTCCACTGTCTCCTCTGCTCTCAGTTTCTGGATCTTCCCCATGCTGGTGTCTCCACTTGAGGGAGGACACTCAACTTCCTACTCCAGAAATCCTGGTTGTTCTTTCTAGATCTTCAGCATCTTACTGGATGACTTGCATTTCTAGCACTTATTTCATTAAATTAGTTCACTGAATAAGTTCATTAATTTAGGAGAATATTTCAATTTAGCATCCAATATGAGTACTCAGGGCAGCTATCTTTCCTCTTGGTTGTTGATGAGAAGATGACTAAATGATTCTGGAAGTTTATATCTGACAAAATTGTTGGATCCATTAGTTGAGTGAAGAAATTCTCTTTTCACTCTTACTGTAATGTACCAAAATGTTTTGCTTATGCTTTTTGAGGAGAAATATGCCAAGTCCTCTTCTCTCAGTGCTCTGTGTGGATGACTTTTGGAGGATGTTTCTGTTATATTAAAACAAAGGAAGGAGAGTTTTACAGCCATGCTTCATTTTAAGGTTTCAGTGAAATGAGGGATAGATAGATAAAAATCAACCTTTGTAGCTACGTGGGATGCACAATTCTTTACCTTCAAAATGATGTGCACTCTCCCTTCCTTCAGTATGTGCTGAGATTTAATATCTTTATGAAAAAGGCTCACAGTGAACAAAAAAATATGCCTGATGCTTTCTTGGTTGTGTTTGTCTCTTGTGTGAAACAATTAGTGTGGGTGGGAAAGTATTCATAGTTTTTATATACATGTTTATTTATTGATTGGTTTGAAGAATAGAAAGAAACTGCTCTTGATGCCAGGACAATTCGTTTTCCAGTATCAATACGAGTCTGTGCCAGAAATGGTTCAGAAGTGCAAAGGAAACAGAATTAAGTTGTTTTAGTATCTGTGACAAAATCAAACGACATATGTTCATAGAATGATAGAGACTATGAGTTCCTTGAAAGAATCTTCTGTTACTTTACTTTTCCAAGTTTGGCTTCATAATTAAAAGATATTCACTGAGGAAATTGAATGCTCAGTGGGGTATTCAAATCTTAGAACAAAGCCATTGACAATGCTACTTTTATAAGAGTCAGTCTTGGATGTCAGTTTTGAAGGACAAAATTCAGTGACCTGACAGCACCTTATTTGAGGTTTGTAATGAAAGATCAGTTGTGTTGAAACTGCAAGGCATTTTCTTTCTTTTCTGCAAAGTGATTTACCCCCTTGAGCAGCAATATAACGTGGATTTTAAAAATGTCATAATTCTGGCTATGTTTAAATAAAACTACTCTTAATTCAGAGATAGATTCTAACTAGGATATGGCTTCACTGTCCAGAAGGCTGATCAATACCAGAAAAAGTGATTCCTGGTCAAATAATAGAAGGGCTCTCTTGAGGGTAAGCACTGAAATATCAGGTCAGTTATTTAACTATTGTGTTAACCCCTAAGATGATGGAGCAGTAAGTGTATTCTTGTGATGGAGGAGTTGGAGAGATTGACAGCATCTGTTTAAATCCAGATAAGCATAAATGCAATACAAGTGTCTAATGTGCATCCAACCAGGAAAAGCTTGCCTGCTGGGGCAAACCTGACTAGTTTTCCATGATCCAGATATAATTCAGGGAGATGGGTTTTGTGGTATTATGAAAGGTTTTACCCTTAGATAGTGTCACCTGTGTGGTATTTTGCTCTCTACATACATTTAATATCTGAATTTAGTTTATGAAAAACATTTGTAGATGCCAAGTGAGACATGAAAGGCATAGAATGGTTTAAGTTTTCTCCAAGTGTCAGAGTATAATTTGCATATTTGTTATGGGATTCATATGTTGCAAATCATACAATCTTAAAATGGTTGTAGTTGGAAAGGACCCCTGAATTTCATCTTCCTATAGATCAGGTTGCTCAAAGCACCATCCAGCTTCAGACAGGAGCTTACCTATCCTCTTTGTGTAGAATGGTTCACAGATATTATTCATATTTTAGGAGTAGGTACTGTTTCTGTTTTCTAGGTTATTACTGCAGTCAGAAATCTAACTTCCTTCTGGATTCACTAACTGTCATGCAGGATTAATGGCTAGTATAAACGTTCCTGTGATAGCACATTTTTTAAATTCCTGTGCCCCACTGTCGAGTGTGATTTATCAGTTTTGATATCAAAATGAAAACAAATCACTCAGGTAAAATCAGCTGAGGTAAAATTCAGCTATGAGTGTACTGTGGTCCGTACTACTGTATTAGTAATAGAATAGATTCAAGTGGGGAAGACTCTGTGAAGACGTAGAAGCTATTATTAGTACAACTGCCTATAAAACAGTGTTTATTTTAGTCTTGCATGACTCACCCTTGTACTTACATAAAAGACAAGACAAAGTGCAGTTCACTGACTTTGGCCACTATCAAAATGCTGACAAAACCTCAAAGTGCATGCTTTTTCTGAAAGAAGTAATTTTGTCTGTCTTTTTAATCTGTGTCTTGCTGCAAGACAAAGGAAAGGAAAACAAGCAACCACAGTTCATGGTTTATATAACTAAGTCGTCATACCTAGGAAGCTTTTCACTGATAGTTCACTATGCTCACTGCAGTGAACATAGTTCTGAAACTGAGGGCTGCTCCGAAAGTAATGCCTCCTCTTTTATTATATTGGCCCATGATGTCAGAGGTGTATGTTTGTGGTGTGACAGCAGAGGTTGAACCTTTCAGCAATATTCCATTACATTTTGTTGCTGTGTGATAGATGGCAGCAGAAGGGCAGTCTGATAAAACAGTGTCTGACATGGAAGTGTGTATGAAGAAAAGGTGTGTCATTGAATTCCTCCATGAAGAAAAAATGGCACCATTGGCATTTATCAATGCTTACAGAGCCTAAACAGTGAATGTGAGCACAGTGAGGCGGTGGGTGGTGTTCCAACAGTGTCGACAGCAACATGAAAGACAAGCCATGTTCCAGACAGCCATGCACAGCTGTCACACCAGGAAGAGTGTCTCAATCAACTAATCCACACAATGCAGATAAGGGTAGTGACTGCATTGAAACATATTGTTTTGTAGTTGAGAATTTGTTCTATCAAATAGTATTGTTGTGCTCTTCTATCTGCTGTAATTTCCACGGAGATAAATGGGAGGCATTACTTTTGGAGCAGCCTACATATAATGTGCAGTGATGTTTTTGTCGTTTGCTGCTTTTTACTAGCTGTCACCATACTGTATTAAATCATAGCTTTGGGCCATGTTAGATCTTATGCAAGCTTCCAGATGGGCTACAGTTATGTCAAACAAAATTCTTCATCTTTCCTTGATAAATTATGTGATAGCCCTGGGGTGAGACAAAAGAAAAATAAATAAATCCAGTTATATGTAGTTAAGTGAGGATGTTCTTTATTAACCTGAGGGCCAGCAGTGGAAATGTTAGGTAGTGAGGTAGCTCAGAGATGCTTTGATAGCAAGCAGTTTAGTACTCTAAATGAGATGTTGCCCAGGTAGCTTAGTAAGCAGGTGGTACTTGCTAAAAAAAAAAAACAAAAAAAACATGGAGATGAAAAAAATAAAAGGAGCACACTGGGGACAATTGCTTCAAGCCAAAAATATTGTGAAAACAAAAAGCAAAGACAGTAGCATAGATGGTAATTGGTAAGTCCTCTTGTCCCAGTTGGTAATTGTGATTTCTTGGTGGAAAAGATTTAGCAGAACTTTGCTGATGTTTCCCATGAAGCTGTGATGAGCACAGTATTCATGATGATGATGATGATTTTAAAAGAATGCAACTGTGCTTTCTGCTTAAAAGGAAAAGCAAGAACTAATTAAATATGTGACTTTCTCTGTACTGGATTGTACAGTGAAGGATTGCTTCATCTTTTCCAGATGGAGGAAACTAGCCTTCATTTTTATCACAACCTGCAATCCATCCTTCATATTCTATTTTTGGCTTCTAAAAAATTTCCACTTCCACCCCTTGTTTAGGAATACATCTTTCTGGCTCAAGACAACAGGCTGTCCTACTTACTCATCAGTTCCGCTGTGTAGTTAGTGGCTTAAATTCTCAGTGTTACGACAAACTTTGTCCATGATGAGAGGACAAACTTGATTCTTACTTCAACCTTGTATTTCTGCTCAACAAATTCATGTTACTAAAGTGAATGGTGTAAAGATGATGGAAAATATTTTGTATTTTCAGTATTCCTTTCTGGGATGAAGAATTAGGATCTGTATAGTCCCTCATTAGAGAGCAGAGAACTGAGCTGAGATGCTGATAGATTCCAATGGCACCAGCATAAGGCTTCAATGAAATATTGTCACAGGTCAGAAGTCCATCTTCTTCAGGTTTGTTGCTAGGCAGAACAGCACAACAGAAATTACACCAGAAAACATTTTTAGTTTTCAGCCTCCTTCAGTTTCTGAAATAGAAAATTTTCAGTCACTAATTCCAAGGTCCTCTATTTAGGAGATATTGCCAGCTTAGCCTTTGTGCCAAGAAGTAATGATAAGCTTCTAAACTTGCCTTGTACATGTATTTCTCTGCATGCTAAGGTAAATGATCTAGGTTAATGGGAAGAGTGTATAATAATTATTTATTTTGGATCAGTTGAAAACATTTCAGAAGGTAACTTAAAAAACAAATACTTTGAGGAGATGGTGTCATGTTTCTAGGTCTTTGATCTAGATCAACCAATGTAGCTGGATTCTTCTTTTTAGAGTTCTTGAATCTACGCAACTTTCTAGATAGGGTAAGTCAATCTTCTCTTTATTCCTTGGATAGGGCAACTGTCCAGAGAATTTTCTTAAATTTCTGTGTAATACTCTGTGATACTCTCTCTTCTTTTCTTTTTGAAAATAAAGTTAGCTAGGAAAGTATTTCTTCTACATCTTTTTGCAGTGAATGCAGTGACTCAATCTGTTATAATATTGCAGCTCACTTTTACCTGACATTGACCTCTGAAGTTTAAAGTCATCTCTAAAAATGATTGGAAGCCCCTGACCTTCAGGGGGATATAATTGTTCCTGTTGTTGCAGGAAATAATTATGCGAGAATCCAAGTGTTACTTCCTAAAAGTAATTTGCCAGTTCCAGTATTGGAAACTGACTGTATGTGCTAAAGATCTGATACAGTCATCTTCTGTTATGTTTAAATTGTGCCGTGGCTTGCCAAGTAATTGCACTGAAAGAGTGCAACAGAACTAAGAGTACCACTTAAAAAAAAATCTATATCATGAGCAATATAAGAAGCAAATACAACAAATCCAAGTTCTGAGAGTCTTTCACACAGAAAATCATCACTTAGCAAGGGTGTATGTCTAAAACATTATAACAGTTCGAAAAACACTTATAAAACAGAAAAATACTAAGCTGAAGATGAAGTAGATACCATGTAGGTACCTTACTGTAGGAGAAAGAATATTCAGCACTTATGTATCAGAAAACAACTAAAAACTGTGTTAGCTAAATGAAGGCCTGCTCTGAGATGTCTCTTTTCAGATGTGCTATCTTAATTGAAGTGTCTTTTAAGTTGAAAATCTGGATTGCATGGGGGAAGAGTGATTTTACTCCGTTAATGACCAGGAGCTTCATGTCTAATTATGTCTTCGACTTCTCAAAATGCGAGTATGTAGGGAAAGCAGAAAGTGGATTTTGGTAGTTGTCACTCTTTCTGAGCTGAGCAGCTTCCAGATGCAAGTCGTAGTGAGGAGTCAGGGTCAAGACTCTTTAGAGTAACTGCTCTATAAATATTTTCTTTGGAAATCTAGGAAAAATCTGGTCACAGCATGACAGGGTGAGTCCTTCCTCTCTCTGCAAGATCAGAATTCTGAGCAAGTAAGAGGTGAAATCTTTGCAACCGAGTAATCACACTTACCTGTGTCTTTCAACTGCCAAGGGATAACTACTGAATGCCTTATTTAATTAATCCCTTACATTATGTTATGAGAATACTCTAATCAATAATGTACAAAATCATATTGATTTTGGTTAAATTTTGAAAATTACAGTTAGCACCTTCAACAGCAATCTCCGTATGTCAGCCCTAAGCATGGTCCCAGTACACTTAATGCAAACACTGTGGGAGTGTTTGTTAACGCTGTGCATGGTCTGTGCAGAGAAGGCCTTGAGCTGGCATTGAACAGCCATAGCTCTGAAGCCAGAACTGACGAAATCCTGTCGTTGCTGTACTAATTAGCCTGCAGGCAGCACCATGCTGGTATGACTGCATTTCTTCCAGGATTCAGGCTCAAGTCTCTGCATGGAGTCACTCTGTTTTATTTACGCATGCCAGATTGCTTGGCCATAGCTCAGGTGCTTCTAATGCAGTACTGTCAGATACCTTGGGAATTATTCTCTATGTCCTAGGTGTGTCCTCTAACTAAATTGTAAAGAGTTAAAAGGATGAAGGGCACACAGTGGCTTACGATCACAAGCAAAAGAATGGAGTAGTTGGGGTAGGTGGAGTTGTATATGGGAAGGATGAGCAAGAGCATTAGCACATTAAACGGTCATTGTGGGGATTCCCAAAGGTGAGGACATCAAGTCCGTAGAGGCAGCACAAGCATTAAAGAAAACCCTAAATTTTCAACCTAATCTTGACATGCAAGACCTGCAGTTTATAATTTGTTTTTTCCAGATTTGAGGAGTCAGTTTCTGAATTAAATAATGAGATTTCATCTCCCCAGAAGCATAAAATTTCCAACTTTTTCTTTCTGAGTAAAAACACTGGGAAAGAAGTGCCAAGTAAACATGAACAAAATTGCTTATAAGCTTTCTGTTGATATGATGTTAAAATCAGAGTCAGTATGTTGTTGACAAGACTGAATTATTTTCCCAGTTCATTGCCCTTCAGTATTGTTTTGATGCAGCCCTTGTCTGTTGTTCCAATATCAGCCATTTGATGGAGTAAGTAAAGGCTGTATCAAATTGTAGCTGCTCTTCCTCACTTAGAAAACATTAAAAACTAATTAATGGCATATTTTGCCTGCTTTCTTTGTTTATTTTTAAATTGCTGCCTCTAAACACTGCCGTTTTTCTTGGTTTTATGCCTATTAGCTTAGTTATTTCTAGTAGATCCGTACACTGTCAAGTGCACACCTACATTTTTCTCTCTATTTCTCTCAAAAAAATTGAGCTTCTTCAGCAAGAAATGCACTCCTACTGGTAACTACACGTTATATATATATTTACATATATATATATATAAATCTGTGAGGGGAACTGTATGTTATTAACAATTGATCACATAACTATTACAGATAGCAAGTATTTAGAACATCTGAAAATATCTCGAATTTCGTAAACTCTCAGGAGTCAATAATTCCTTCCATCCTGAAGTGATAGGAAGATAGACAAGCATGCAATACTGAAACCAGTAGCAGAAGACATTCTGCTATAGATGTGGGCAACTCTATCAGTGTTGCCCATGCAGGATTTGGGGTACATATTAGTGAGCAAAATACACTAAAGTTATTTTTTTACAGCAAGTTTCCTGGAACTGAACCTTTCCTGATGACATGGCCAAACTTGAGGATTTAAATCTGATCTTTCATGCCTGTCTTCCTTTCAGTTTGAACAAAAATCCTGGAAATCAATAGAATATGTATTAAGATACCCTGAAATTGCAAACATTACACTTGCCAAAATAACTTGCCAATGTCAGTAACTGGGACAAACCGATTTAGGTCAAGGTATTTGGAGAAAAATCTGTTGCAATGCAACTGTAATTGAGGCAATTAAGCGAAGAGCTGAGAGGCTGGTGAAAAGGTAGTGTTCAAAGAGAGCCAATTGATGCCTTAAAGTCATACTTATGATTGTGCTTGTAACTCTTTCTCACAGCTCTGTTTCCATCTGATTGTGTCATACTTCAGAGCCATGTGAACAACATATCATTAAAGAAATTGTTATTGCTAGCTGTGAAATGAAACTGGTAACTACTGGGTTTACTTGATGTTCTCTTCCCCAGATAGCACTCTAGCTAAAATTCACATTCGCTAGAAAATTCAAGTGTTAAGAGTTTTCTGACCTGGGTAGTCACTGATGTGGAACAATGCACTGTTGTACAGCTAGGATTAGCCTCCAAATCAAGGCAGCTACATCCATAGTGACTTCTGGAAGTGGTCCCTGGCCCATGCTGATTTCCAGGCCCTTCAGTGGCTCTGGCTGGGAGTGCCCTTGCAGATGCCTGCCAAGCAGGATTTAGCAGCCCAGTTCAGCACTCAGGAATGTGCTCAAGTTGTGGTGCGTAACCTGTATTGCTGCCATCTGTATTGCTGTCCAGGAGGGAGTGTTTGTCTGACCCTTCTCTGATTACAGTTTGGGATTAAGCTTTTGCACATCAAGTGTTCACAGGAATCATCCCAACATCTTGTGTAATGTTTTATCCCCTTTTAAGTGGGGCACAAGTGCTAAGTACTTAAGGAATCTGAGCTCCAGTCACAATAAAGGTGTACATCTTACTATCAAGAGTAGTATGCAAACTGCCTAGGCATCTAACAGCTTTTGACAGTTATGACTTTGGGGAAATAAAATACTTTTCACAGAATCGTAGTACTATAGAATCATTTGAGTTGGAAGAAACGCTTAAAGATCATCTAGTCCAACTCCCCTGCAATGAACAGAAACACCTACACTAGATCAGGTTGCTCGGAGCCCTGTCCAGCCTGACCTTGAATGTCTCCAGTGAACAGGGTTTCCACCACATCTTTGGGCAAAGACAAATGTTTTTATTGGCTCTTTCCTCAGTTCCTTTAAGCTGTTAGATCCTTGCATAAGAACTTATTTGACAGGTTAAATTCTAGAACTCTTGGTTACAAAGCAATTGAAATCTGAAGGGGCTTAGATGATGTTTGGTGTTTAACTGCAAGTTAAACTCTTCCTTATTTCTGGAAGTATATAGCCATTGCTCTTTAGTGTATGGCAGCATTATCCTTGGCTGTTCTTCCTTTGTTGTGCAAGTTCCCTACGCTCCTTTTCTGATCGGTCCTTCCTTGCTTTATCTGGCTTTTGCTGTCTGTGAATGGTTTGGGTTGTTTTAATTTTATGCACAGAAAATAAAATTGATAACAATCCTGCAAAATTACTCTTGCTGCAGGTGAGGCTGGAATTCTCTAATAGAAAAGGTGGTATTTTCACTAGTGCTTCATTTGTCTCTCTCTCTTTCATGTCCATATTCAGTTCTGTGGCATGCCTATTTCGATAATATGCTTCTGATGAATTGCTACATTTTTATATGGTTTTACAGCTACACTGTGTTCTTAAAATGTCAGTGCGTAACAGCACTGATTCATCCAATGCATTGCACAGCCAACTTCTGTTTGTGAAGCAGGCAATTCTGTTGCTAACTTTAGGTGTTGAAAGAAAGAGGAGGGCAGTTTTGTGTTCCTTTTGGACGCCTAGGTAGAAAAAAAAAAAAAAAACAAACAACAAAAACCTTTCCAATGAAATGCTTCCCACTTGTTTTGGTGCAGAATTTGACCACACTGCTGTGAAGTAAATGTTTCTAAAAGACAGGCTGCATCATCTTATTGCCACTTCAGGCATCCACAGACTCGAAGCAATGTATAAGGCAGAAACTGCTCTACTGGTTTTGCCTTTTACTTGCAAGGATGCTGCCTCAGGACTGGCATTCTGTGTAGGCTAGGTGGAGCTGCTTTAAAGGCCAGAAAATTTCCTCATGCTCCATGAGTCATCAGATCAGTAAAAATAGATTTTTACATCCAAGTATTTACAAATAAAATCAAAGTTAATGAAAGGTTTGTTGGTGATTCTTATCCGCTGTGACAGAATGCTCTGTGGAGTCTGCTGTTGTACTTCCGAGATGGTTGTTCACAAACTGAAGTAAATCATTCCGTCTCAATGTAGAAGGTTTTTGTGTTTACATTTTTGTTGGAGATTATTAAAAAAGTGACACTGTGCATAGTAAGTAAATTCAGACTTTACTTCTTTGAGGTGGTAATAGAAAGACTCATCATGACTTAACACAGTTGCTCCTATAAACAAGTTTGTTTTCTTTAAAGAGAACTGAAAAGTTGTCTTTTGATGATTCTGAGTTTCTGTTTTGTTAATGTTTGTAGCACTCTATGTATGTGTTGCTGTCTTATAGTTACAGATAGACACTAATACCCTTTTAAAGTGAAGAATGAGTAGGATTTCTATTGTTAGCCTAGTGAATGTACCTAGTGAATTCTGACACTCCTCTGCAAAAGTAGATACCAGAGGATCGTGCAGTATTGTTTTTCATAACATGCTGTGCTTCCTAATCAAATCTGTTAGTTCTTTACCTCCATCAATTGAGCCTTGGTTATGTAGGTAGGTTAAGTACTTAGTTATAGGTATGTTATGGTGGATTAGTTGTTTTCCTCTTTTTGAGGCTCTTAAACTGAAGTATCGACCTAAAGATCACAAAGTGAGTCGTAGGCAGAATTGGGACTGCATAGCAATTTTGATGCAGACCCTCATGTTTGTATTAAGTAATCTGTCAAAGATGTTCACTTGAAATAAATTTTTACTTAGATGAAAGAAAATTTAAAGTGAAAAAAGGTACAGGTATTTCAGCTCTTTTTTTTTTTTTTTTTTTTCCTAATATTCAGATAAGTCAATGGATATAAACTTCTGTTTCTGTACAAGTATTTAGCAACCTAAATTATTTTTATTACTAAAAGCTTTTAGGATAGGTTTCCTTTATATTTAACCATGGGCGGATGGTTAGAAATATGATGGAACTTGATGTTGGTGCAGCGATTGCCTTGGCTGCTCTTTCTCAAACTATTTAGACCCTAAGGAGTGTTTTCCATCCAGACCCAAACCCTGCAAATTGCTTAGTTAATTTGCATCGGTTACTACAGTTTGAATAGCTCAGTCCATTAGCACTGAGGTCCACAGGCATAGACTGTATTATAGTTAGTCAGTATGGCTATTGAAGTCAGTGAGTATTTGGATAAAGTTAATTAAAGCAGGGCTTTGCTGACTGAAAGGGTGTCTTCCTGTAGTTTAGGTCAGCTGCATGATTTGACTGGGCAAACAACAGTCAAATGATGCAGTGGTCTTGTAACAACAAATGGTGCAAAACTTAGTATTGCCCACAGGCTTGATAGCTTAACAAATTAAGAAAACCTGCCCATAGAGATAATAATGTATACTAAGTATTAACATGTAAAAACTTGCTCCTTTCCCAACATAAATTATTGTAGACAGACTTCAAATAGAATGTACTTTACTATGAACCACTGTGTGTCTTTACTATGAGGCACTGTGTGCTTCTAATCCAGCTGGAGCTCCTCTTGTTAAGGTTTCTGTTTCCACTATTTGTGGTCTTTCATAAAGGCAGTGTATTGCATATCTGAACAAGGAATATTAGCTTTTTTTTTTATTTATTTTATTTGAATCTCTCTTCTGTAGCTTTTATTCTTTTGTCTGAATATGTGAAGGACAAGATAATTGTCTACAAGTTTCACTTTGAGACAGAAATGTTTTACTGTATTTTATTCTAAGTTTGTGAGTTTTAAGAACGTGATGTATGTCCTGTAAAAAAACTGAGAAGCAATTCTGAAATTAAGGCAGAATACAGTGAATTCTAATATGACTTTAAGAAATATTTACTTCTATATGCTATAAGATTAGGCATTCCTACTTAAAGAAAACTAAAGGAGCAGTAGTTTTTTATTCTTACCAGTGCAGATGCATTTTCTGAAAAATGACTGTTTGTAGGAGGAGGACATACAGATTATCTATACTTGATGATAATATGTTCTGTCAATATATCTGTGTAATCTCTGTAAAGGCTTTAGCTGACAATCTTCGGAATGTATGAACAAATCAGTTTACATTACATGCATAATGCTTAACTTTAAATTGTGTTGCCAGAATAATGTGTGCTTACCAAAGGAAAAGGAATATTAGACTGCATTTTTAACACTAGCAAACAGATCTGTATTTTGATACGTAGTTTAGAATCCTAATGGCCTTTAATGTAGGTATGCAGAGTTTTAAAAACAGAAGGGCAGAGCCTGCTATCTTATAATTATTGTAAATACTTACCAAGTGGTTCATTCAGAATTCAAATAAAGATCCATTGTCTTCTCAGTGCTTACATAATTCCACCATGCTCCTGATTTTGAAAAGGATGTATTTTTAGGGTTGAACACAACATCATATTTTTGCAAGGAGTTGAGAATTAGTTAACTAGGGTCTGAAACATATAGTCTCTTCATAGGCCAGAGTGTGACAGCTGAGTGCTGCTCTCAGGCTGTAGCTTTGCCAGCAACAAACCATACCCTTGGGTGCCCCAGGACCAGCACTGCCAGCTAATTGAGGGAAGGGATTGTCCTGCTCTACACTGCACTGATATGGCCTCACCTTGAGTACTATGTATACTTCTGGGCACCACAGTACAAAAATGACATTAAACTATTAGAGAGTGTCCAAGGAAGAGCTGCAAAGATGCAGAAGGGTTGAAAATGGAAGACATATGAGGTGTGACTGAAGTCTTTGGTTGGCTCAGCCCCAGCCGAGGAGGCTGAGGGGAGGTATTGTGGCCACCTACAGCTCCCTATGAGGGGAGTGCAGAGCCAGGCACTGATCTTCTTTCACAGGTGGCAGTGAGAGAACTCAAGGGAATACCATGGAGTTGCAACGTGGGAAGGTCAGAATGAATATCAGGAAAAAGTACTTCACCGGAGGGCAGTGGGCATGGAACAGGCTCCCCAGGGCAATGGTCACAGCCCCAAGCTGCCAGAGTTCTAGGAGTGTCTGGGCAGTGCTCTCAGACATATGGTCTGAATTTTGGGTAGTCCTTTGAGGAGCCCAGAGCTGGACTCAGTGATCCTTGTTGGACCCTTCCAACTATGATTCTACAGTTCTACTCATTACTGTCCCCACACACCCTCTGTGCTACACAAATGAAGCTCCTAATGAACACCTCCAAGAATAGGTTAGCTTAGAATCGCAGTCTATCCCAAATGGATTTTGTTCTCTGTGTGGACCTGAAAAGAACCATCTCAGAGAAGCTGACAGGTGCAAAGGGGCATACGCTCATGTAGCACTGCCAACAGGATGCTTGTCCAAGGCTTGTCAGATGAACACAGACCTGCTCCTCCAACTGGGCCTGGCAGGGAGGTCTCAAAGTGAACTTCTGAAGCATGCAACTATAACCAATCCTTGGAGTGGTCTGGGTTAAAACTAGACTCTTTCTTTTCCTCTGAAGTCAGCTTGCCAGCAGAGCCTCACAGAGATGGTGTAGGATGGGTAACCAGCAGGGGAAAGCAGAGGGGAGGAGGCTGTTAAACTTGCTTTTCTACTACAGAACAGTAGCCTGAATATGCATCTAGGACTGTATTCTCTTCACATGAAGAAGCAGTTTGCTCTTGACCTCAAAACCACCCCCAGCAGACATGCATGACAATGGATATGTCAGAGATATGAGGTGAAAGCAGCTGCCAGTTGCAGTGGTTGAGCAGTTTTGGATTTTCATGCATGCTTTCATCTGCGAAGGGCTGATAAGCTAGAGATGTTTCATTAGTATATGGGTGACCTCTGGTTTGCTATTTCTGGTACTCAAAGGTCAGCTGGCTGCGTATCATACCTTATAGGCTATAATAGCAGCTGGAATTAATATTAGAAAATTCTGTTGCACTTCAAACTCCATTTAAATGTTACTGAATTTTAAATTAGAACACATTTTTGAGAAGCATGGGAATTTGCAAAAAGAAAAAAAAAATATCTAGCAGCTTATCATCATGCAGTTTATTTTAAGAAAAACAGAAGCAAATGTACCTCAAGCTGGACTAACTGTCAGGTGCCAGTGGAACTCAGGGTTACAAAGTAAATGCATGCTGGAAAGATACAAAGAGTAACAAATAAATGCAGTGACAATAGAACTAGGGTAAGAGGTTAGGTACAACCAAATCCAATCTGGGTGATTAAATTAGGCCACACCTGTCCTAAAAGCCACTGAATGTATCTGGCCAGCCAAATGGAATGTTTGGCTCTGCTGTGGAGTCTGTCAGGTCAGTGGAGAGGGAAGAGGAGAAAGATTTGGTGGAGGAAAAAAAGGTGGCATCTTAGGTTGTGGTCTTTCTAGCTATGAACCTCTGAAGCTTGTTGCCAGATGCGATCCTCCTGTCTAATGTATGGTCTGATAACTGTTCTGGGTGTGCAGAATTGAGGAGAGGTCAGAGACCTGCGCAGACAACCACTGGACTTCTTTTGTTCGTCTTTGACATTCCCAGGCCATTAAATACTCATTCTTCTAAACAGGTTGAAATATCAAGTATAGGTGTCAACCTTGTACTGCTTCGTATCAGTATACACCCACTGGGTGTTATACTTTTCTGAAGGTTCCTCAGAAATAAAAGCATTTTCAGGTGTGCGTGTGAGAGTGCAAAACAGATGTGCAGAATTAACTTGTTTTTATTCCTAGGAGAAGTTATCACATGAAAAACTGCCACCTCTCACACCTGAAAGCCATTGGACAAAATCATCCTAAGTGTAATTTAATTGATTACATTACACTGCAGTTCAATCAACTGCAATAAAGTTAATTGAACCTCTCCTAAGGAATGTGACTTGAGCCAAATGATTCAAAGTAGTACCAAGGTACTGATTAATGGAGGCAATTATTTTTAGTAGGAATGGGTCCAAGTAATTGAGTGATGCTTAAATGTTCTGTGGTCTCATGAGGACAGTAGTTGCTTACTTTCAGCAAATTTCAGATCAAGTATAGGTACAAAACATTCAAAAATTTGAGATTTAAGTGACTATACCTTCCAAACTTTGTCATGGGTAAGAGATATATAGCACTACTCAAGTCAGCTGCTTTTCTTTTAGTGTGTTTGTTTAACTCTGTCTCCAAACATAACCACTGGGTTCTGCACAGAAACATTACTGCTGTTTTGTCTTTCTTGGCAATATTTTCAATGGGACAAAATGAGATGCTACAGAATAACCATTTTGATATTTTTCAATCAATTAGTTTTTCGAGTGAGGCTGGATTTGTTTTATAAATGCCCTTAATTAAAGTAAGAGAAGTTCCCTTAGAATGTTCAGCTGTGTTTTCTTGCTATGCTTATCTATCTGCATGTTTATGTGCATGGTCACTTGAGCAAAATTTACAACTCTTCTGAAAAAAAGACTGGTGCTTTTACAGTTTTTAACCCATGTTAGGATCAAATATTTTGTTGCTGAATTTGAAGTCATATTTGCCATTGGCCATATGTTAATAGCTCCACAGGTGAAATGTAGATTAGGTGAAATGCATGTGAGAAGTAGTCCATCTTTGTAAGTTAGCTTGAATGGTAACGTATATTTAAAACAAACAAACAAAAAATTAGAACCACCACCACCAATCAAAACTAGCTGGTTTTGAAGTGCTGGTCAGCAGTTGTGTTCCATCTAGGCCTTAGATTCTTTGTCATAATAGATTATTAAAGTTCTTATTTAGCCAAGAGAGGAAATTGTACTCATCTGGTCTGCTTGTAATGTGTGTGGAAAGTATAGAGTAAATAGACCTTTAGGTTATTGCCAGTTTGAGCAGGAAAAAAAACAAGGGTATAAACAAGTCGTATACAGTCGTAGATGAAGATTGGAAAAAGTGGGGTCACATTATCAAGGTTCTGGGTCTAACTGGAATAACAAGGAAAAGAACTCAAAGTAGTTCCAAGAGGGAGCTTGGTTTTATGTTAAGAAATACATTATGTGATGCAGTTGCCATGACGACAAAAGAGTCTGGAGTTTATGTTCTGAGGTGTCTCTTCGTTCCCATGCTTCTATCAGAAATAGATGTTCTTAAGTGCAGCTGAAGATTAACAGGACTGGTGCTACGTGAGGGTATGGTGAGATGCAAGCTAAAGCTCTCCTCAACAGCGTGGCTTAGCAATCCGAAGAGACAGAACAGGTTCCTGCTGCAGCTCAGAAAACAACAGCTTTGCCACTGCTAAATCTCTTGCAGGAAAAGTCTGGTGCGTAGCTGGAGCAGCCCTGGAGACCTTATGGTTCAGCCCATCCTGCTGCCCTCACTGAGTGGGGGCACCGTGCTGTGCTCCTCTCTTTTGGCATAGCAGATGAAAGAGAAAAGGCACAGTACTCCCTCAGAAGAACCTGCCTCTCTCTTCTTTATATCCTTCCATGCATTACAGCTGCCAATCCAGGCAAATCTGCAAGCAAGTGGATTTGTGACATGTTCAAACAGCGGCACATGCACAACTCTGCGGTTACTTGAAATGCAAAAGTGTCATTTGAGACTACAAAACTACTTACATGCTATTTGGTTGGTACCAGTTGTAATTGGGTTAGTGTGTACTAAGGTTATAAAGATGGTGGATTTATTAAAAAAGTATCTAGGCAGGGGCTTGTAACTATGTATCATAGGGTTTAGTCTTACTTTTTGGTTGTTTTTTCAAGCAGTTCAATGGAGGGCAAGAGAGATCTGGGAAGTGTTTGAAACTCCAAGGTGGATTTATTCACCGTTGCACCTCTGATTTGGTCACTATGAGAAAAATGATCAGGTTTTGTCTCCTTAGTTACCATGAAAAATGACTGATTACATTGTTCACTGACAGAAGTTTTGATAATGGAAGAATTAGGTTGCTGCATGTATTGAAGAAATTAAGATATATATATATATATTTAATAATAGAACAGAATCTGTAAAGGTCTCTTTGTCTGATAATGTTTTTTCTTTTGCACCTTCCTACGGGAAGGCTGCTCTGATGAATATCTTCCAGCTCATACATCTGCTATCCTACAATGTACAGGTTATTTTATTTCATTTTAGTTTTTCAACCTATTGCATGGTTATACATTTTGGGGGGCAGGGGGAAGGATTTCCATGCAGCCTGTTCCATTATTCATAAAATCTACCTCTGCATCTCCAGGAGGTATATAAACAGTGCTCTTTTCCAAAATTCTACATTTTTAAATAATAGTATTTCTTCTTTGCTCTCCTAAATTTGTTCACATATGTAAGATAGATACATGCATTTAAATGGTGAAGAGTCTGTTTTATAATCAAACGTTGAAAAGAACAAACTTATACAGTAGGATCTTCTGTGTGAGATGGGTACTGTAAAGAATAATTCACTGTTTCAATTTCTTTAAGATATGGATAGGCACATTTCTTGGAGGGAGGGAGGGCATATTCATGAAAGTTTAATCTTCATCTTTATTGCTAGAGTACATTTTGTGATATCACCCATAAGTGACTTATCTGTTTTCCATTCAGACTTACTTTAAAACAGTATCTAGCATATCCTTGTCTTTTTCTAAACTTCCTTCATTTCTTAAACTGTTGTCATTCTCAGTCCTGTGTGCATATCCCACATGTTATCAGGATTATAAGGTTGCCTGAAGAGAAGCATCTCTATCTTTGTAAAGTTCCAGAAAAGTTTATTGATGTCATGGGTGTTCATATATCATTCTTTTTATGGAGGGCTCTTTCTTGTAGAGATTATTTCTCACAGAAAAAAAAAAAAAAAAAAGAGAAAAAAAGAAAAAAGATTACCCAATTGGAGACCACATCATTCTATAATCTTAAAATACCATGATTTTAATTGAGTTTGTGAGTTTTAGAGATTGCTGTATGCTCAGTAAGATCAAGTTAGAATGGTCTTCAATATTAAGAATAGTGAGGATAGCCCGTGGTCTTTGTCTCCAGTGTACTCCACATTTTTTCATTATATGTTGAGAGAACACTCATGTTTGAGGATAGAACTTCTCATTGGTGGTGTTCAAAGCTCCTTGTGCATGACGAATGTCATCGTTGTTTGAAGTCTCTGTTTTGGAGCTTCAAGCGTGTATAAACACCTTGAATGCCAGCCCCAAAGACCTGAAATGTAGTGTGTTCTCCAAGAGGGTGCTGGAAGGATCAAGGACATATTTGCAGTAGTCACAGTGGTAGAAAGGGTAGAAGAGACACAGTGCACTGTTTTTTGTCTTGGGGAATTGAATAGCTCGTGCTCAAGTATTTTGCATAACCACAGAAACGTATTAAATAGCAAGGATATGAATAAATGGTTTAGTGAGCCAATAGAAAGGGATGAATCCAGATAACCATGTCGAGGTGATGACGAGTATTAATGGTCGTCTTCTCTGACAATTTAGTGTCTTAAATGTATCCCGAAGTTATCTGGATTAGCCACCTATATGTACCTCCAGTTTCAACTGCAGACTGGTTCACCTGTATCTTCCCTAAATACTGATCACTAACATAAACATCGCTTTGCTTGCTTTTCTTTTGTATGGACTGCCTTTAGCTGTAAGATGACTAGCAGTGGTGCATCATATGGGGCAAAGGCTGAATAGCACAATCTGTCTCCTGTCGCTGACTATTCAGCATCAGGTTTAAGTCATGTATGGTACGTGAAAGTAATGTTATAATTCATGAGGGTAATACTATTTCAAGATATAGAAATACAATGTATTGTACATCTCTAGTAAATTATCTGGGAAATTTAGCTGTTGAACAAATTTTTCTGATTTTTGTCTCCAGCTTTCTCTGAAGTCGTACTTTACCCATCCTGTAGCACTCTACTGATCTTAAAAACTGATGTGCATTAATTATACGAAGTGGAAAAGGTGACATATAGGTGGAAACATAGGTGAAGGCATGTAGGTGAAAAAGTTTTCATACATAAATAAAAAAATCCCCCAAAATACAAGTTCAGCTTGAGAGGTCAGATTTTTGATTTACATTATTTTATGAAAATGTAAGTTCTGTGAATTCGTATTATTTCATTATTAATTTCTTAAATCCTCTCAATTTGGGCCAATGACTTCTGTCTCTCTGGTCAGTTTTAACCATATGATGACAGAGTAGGATTTCAAAAATGTTAAGTCCCATGAGTTTTCCTGAGATCTGGAAATAGATGTTTGGCTTCTTGGATGACCAGCTGACAATGATGCAGCATGGAACCACCCATAGCACGTAACTATTTCTATAATATAGTTGTATATTTTTATCTGTTTTTGAAGAGAAAGAAAGTAATGTAAAAAACTTTGTGGAAGAAGTGAAAGAAAAGAAGAACTTTGCTTTTTGCAGTGAAAGGTCACAGAAGATATGCTTAAAGATTGGGTTGAAGAAGAGGGAGAGATATAAACCTGTGTCCACAAACTGATTTTGCTAGGTGGTTTATGGAGCATCCTTCTAAACACTTTGCCACTAAAGCAAAAATATTTTTTGTTGTCTTTCAAAGCCTGTGATCTTACTTTACACCAAATGCCCATGTAGTGGATATCTGAGTGTGTTATGGACCATAAAAATTTACTTTCTTCAGCTTGTTTTGCAAACCCAAATGAAATGCAGTAGTCATCTCTCCAATGCCAAAGCTTGAAGTGGAAACAAAGAAAGTATAGTCAAATTATTTATACCTGAAAATGTACTGAAACCATCAAACAAACATACTAGACCTCTGGTATGATACTAGATACTATCTAGTGTCCACTTCTACTGTCACTTAGCTTTTATATATTCAAGAAGACTCTGTGACTGAAATGCCAGTTCCTGTTGACAATTTTGATTTTGTTGTTGCTTTTTAATGATGCTAGTTTTACCCACTGAGCTTTTAAACATAGTGATCTTCAGATCTCCTATCAATACTTTTATTGCTGTAAAAGGATTCTTCTTGGTACTAGTTTTTAAACAAAACTACTATAAGCAATCATTTTAGAGGTTCTGTTTCTGAGACAGCTTTAAAAAAGATGTCTTATATATTTGCTCTTGCTTTAAATGTTAAATATCATTGCACATAATGATGTGAACAGATGGTGTGCTGCATAAGCTGTTAATCATTTTACACATCACTTTTTATTAGTGAAGTGTACATGTTTGATTAATATTAGCTTTTGATGTATTTGGAGTTGTCTGTTTTTTGACAGTGTTAGGAGATATATTCTAATCCATACGGATTTAAATTTTTACTCCAGTAGTAATAGAGTTGTTGCAATCACTAGTTTTGAATTACATAAACCTTTTAATTGTGGAAAAGAATTACCTGGTTTAGGTTTAAATATTGGAAAGAATTTCAGAAGTAGGAGGGTAACTATTCCTGCTAAAATGTTTCAGAGAAATTAAATGTAGATGTCATTGGTCCAGCTAAATAAACAGCATATCTTGAAATTAAGCACCAGACGCTAAGGTGTAAAATGAAACAGCAACAGTTCGATTCAGATCAATATTCTTTTATATCTTCCACCTACAGAATGAGAGAACTTTGTATTTGTCTGCTCAACGGGTCTGGATGTTCTGCAGGCATTACACCTATGTCAATTCAGTTGAAATTAAAAAAGCATCTCAAGAGGCATCTCAGGCTTACAGACATAGCACACAAGTAATGCGTTGAGATTTTTGACTGCTGTATTTTTTGAAAATATTGTTTACCAAAACATTATTTTGTTGTAAATATTCTTGTCTCATCTAAAACCTGGAAGATTTTCATGGATGAGACAATGATTTCTAGTTGTAAACCAGGGCTTGTAGTTCTGCTAAATGGCAATAACATTTAATGAGAGATTTTGCTCTAAACTGTAAATTCTTTAGAGTGTGAGATGCTCAGCCTGTCAGAATAAATAGAGGAAGCTAAAAACACTTACTTTGAAAATGACTGTTCATTTTGGAATGCTCTGGGTGATCTCGGTGAAATAGAACTGAGTCAGTTGTGCTTTGGATAAAGTTCAAATTCCCAGCATGTATTCTGGCAGCATCTTTTCTTCAATGATTCTATTCCTTAATATCTTTTATGTTCAAATAACACATGGCTGTGATTATATGCTGTGACTGTTCAGATTTCAAATAACTTTCACCAATTCCTTTTAGATTGTATAAAGAAATTACTTTTATCCACACTTATTTACAGATTTTTCTGCCTGTTTTCTTGTATGTGTAAGAATAACTGCTAGGGAAAGAATTTATGAATTTATTAAAGAAATTATGCTGTAGAACTAAGAATTACCTAGGGACTATATTTTTTAAAGCTTAATGTTGAATGCAGGTTAAGTTTAACTGGCGTGACCGTAATAGTTGGTCAGGGTTTCATGTTTTACCATTAAAATTATTCTGGAATGCTATAGTCCTGTTGCCTGTGCTTCCCAAACACCAGATCCTTCTAGAAACGTGCAGAAGGAAAAATCTGGAAAATGAGGAAAGGAGTGTCTCAAATAAAAGAATCCCTCTTGAACCTGCAGTTTCATTTCAGGAGTGAAAAATTTGGTTCCTGGATGATCTGAAAGGAAAGGATCTGAAAGGAAAAACTATAAATATCTCTTTTGTTATGTTAGAGAGAAAAATGCATGTAAACATTTGTGCCTAATCTATGGTGAATAATGACTGTCATTCAAGAAAATATTTTAGTGTATGAAATGCTGAATGGTAGCACACCAATTGTTGCAAATAAAACAAGTAATGGGAAATATCTGGTTAAACTCACTATGTGTTTCATTGTTTTAACTGATAAGTAAATTAAATGCATATTTCTTTTCCTGCTATCACTAACTACTTGAGGTTTCTTATATATATGTTTTCATTAAAAGACAGCAATTAGACATTCTGAATCTTCCTGTTCTTTCTACCTTCCGTGTTTAAAAACTGAAGAAACAGGCATTTTTGACGTTTTGATCTAAACGAATGCTTTCTGTCTTTGCAGGTTAATAATGAGAATGTTGTGAAAGTTGGCCACAGGCAGGTGGTGAATATGATTCGACAAGGGGGCAATCACCTAGTTCTAAAGGTTGTCACAGTAACAAGGAATCTTGATCCAGATGACACAGCTAGAAAGAAAGGTACATTTTTCTCTTTTCCTAATGGATTTTTTTTCAGTCTTGCTCTACAGAGAACAGGCTGTGGGCACAAATCTAATTTATAAACTTCCCTTTTTCAATTTGTAATGCTCTTTTGCTATTTTGCTATTTATTTTAGAGTAATTTAATTCTGTTTACTTATGCATTCACATGTGACAAGAAGGGTCATTCCATTGTCATGCTTGTCATGAAATTTCATCTTTGTGGATCTTTCAGATATTATCAGTTGAAGGTGTAATCAAACTTCTTGACATGAGTGTCTCGATGGAGAAAACTCACAAAGAACTGATTATCGTTTATTAATTAATTCCAAACATACTTGAAGTTAATTTGACTCCTGTTGAGTCAAATAGAGTCATACTGCGAATGTACAGGTTTTCAAATTTTATTAAAGAAACTGTAAGATTAAGAAAAGCAAGCAATATATTTTGATTGAATTTCTGATAAAAGAAACAGTACATTAGAATCAGAAAATCATTCCAGGTGAATTCAAGTAGAGGGGTTGTCCCAGCCAGGGAGAATTCCCTCTTCTTCCTCTAAGTCAAAAATATGCATGGTTTCTTTTTCTGCCACTTGGTTGCTAACAAGAAAGCAGTGGCTCCTGGAGAGTTTAATGTAGCATCATGTGCTGCAAGACTTTGGAAAACAGTTGTCTGGGTACAAATATGGGGAAGTTTTTTCTCAGTTTGAAAGTGTAATTTTTTTTTTTTTAACACTGTCTTTAGTAGAGATTATGGGATAATGTATAAAGACTGAGTTACTCTGTTAAGAATTGTAATGTTCTAACTTCCCCCTCCTCCTCCCACCCTCCAAAAAAAAAAAGAAAAAAAGAAAGAAAGAAAGAAAGAAAAAAAAAAAAATTGAATTTTGCACTGTTTCTTTCACCTTAGATGCTTCTTAACTTGCTCAGGTAAAAGTTACTCAGGGAAGTTATTTGAATCAGAGAATTATAGAATGCCTTGAGTTGGGAGGCACCTTAAAGATCATCCATTTCCAACTCCCCTGTTGTGTTCCGAGCTGCCCCCCACCAGCTTAGGCTGCCCAGGGCTCCATGCAACCTGGCCTTGAACACCTCCAGGGTAGGCACTCACAACTTCTCTGGGCAGCTGTTGCCAGTGCCTCACTGCCTCTGACTAAAGAATTTCCTCTTAGTATGTAATCTGAACCTCTCCTCTTATCCTGTCGTTATCAGACAATGTCAATAGTCAGCCTTGCTTCTGTTCATAAGCTCCTTAAAGTACTGGAAGGCCCACTTCTCAAGCTGTCCATGTCCCTCTGGATGGCATCCCTTCCTTCTGTTGTATCAACTGCACCACTCAGCTTGATGTGGTCTGCAGAGTTGCTGATGGTGCAGCTTCTCTCAAAAATTTGTTGTCTCTTTTCTCATCAGGAAAGAGCAGACTTCAAGCTGGATTTAATATGTGTAGCACTTTTGTAGTACGTACTGTATGTCTGGCACTGAACTCGAGCTATGTTTTTATGCTCTCATGACATACTTTTGTTCAAATCTCTGTGAGAGGATGATAGAGCTTAACAGGGGAAAGATGATGCTTATATAGTGTATATAGGTGATACGAGAAGACAGTTGTCTACTTCCCTCTCTCCTGCCTTCTCCTCAAACTGCTTTGCCTTCTTTAGTCAGAATAGTGTAGCATAGTGTATGTTATTGATGCTTCCAAATCCTTGATGTTTTGCCTGGTGTCCCAGTGCCATTTCTGTTTACTGGACAACTCCAGCTTTCCTACCAACATTGGCATAATCTTTTCTGAAGTTACCTCCCCTTTCTGACCTCTGGAATGGATTATATCAATATGTTTTCTGGTTTGGCTACATTTGAAGCTAGCAAAAAATATTTATCATCAGGATAATAAAACAGATGCTGGTTCTGAGCTAAATGATTGCCTTGATATTTTAAGCTTTACTTTGTGTTCTTTATCTCGAGAATCACCTGTTTTATCTTGTCTCACTGTAACTGTAAAGATAAATGTGAATCTTCTTATGTTTCTGAGATTTCTGAAATTAATCTGACAGAGGTTGGCTGGTCTCTAGGAGAGTTTTAGTTGTGTACATTTCTTAGAAGGAGGGGCACAAGTGCTGGGAGGCACTTTCTCTAGAAAGTCTTTTTCCTACTAAAAAATAGAAGGGCACAGTTATTTAGCTTTAACTGTTTCTATGTATCCTGTTACATAAAAGCTTACGGATGTGTCAAACAACCTACACTAAAAGTAGAAACAGTACAGAAATCCAGTACATGAAAAGCATCTCAGGGTTTTTTCTCTGCGTGTATGTATTTAATATTTCCTTATTTAATGTGACATTATTTTAAATAAATCAGAAATTGTGTATGTTAATATAGTGGTTTAGAGAGGTTTATTTACTTATACTGTCTATCATTCTGTTTAACGCAAAGCCCCACCACCTCCTAAGCGAGCTCCAACCACTGCACTGACCTTGCGGTCTAAGTCAATGACCTCAGAGCTTGAAGAGCTTGGTAAGAAAGTGTTTTTTGACAAGCATGCTGGGATAAAGAAATGTAAATATATATATATGTATATGTATGTATGTATGTTAAATTGATTTATAAGAATTGCAATGTGTACAGTATATAGAGCAGAAAGGGTTGTAAGAATGCTGCATCTTTGGAGAGTTCAAATATGCATGAATTGCATGAATAATTTTTTTTTAAACTTGTGCCTTTACTGCTATGCAAGAGAATGTTGATACATTTTTATGCATCATTGAAGTTTGGCACATTTACTAAAGAATAATGCCGTATCTTATTTTGTTAGCTTTGCTTTCCACATTTTCAGTTCATCTAATATTGTTTTATTTTAAATTTCTGTGGCCTCTCATTAGTGGATAAAGGTAAGCTGCCAGAAGCTGTTGTTAAAAAGCTGACAGTGTTAAAGCAGCTTCAACTTCAACTTGTTTTCGTTAGACTCTAATCTGAAAAAGTGCATATTATTATATCACTTTGACTTCTCTGCATGAAATAAGCTTAATTCTTCTTGCTACTGGTAATAAAAAAGTGTTGGGCATTCAGTCTTTTATTCACTAGTTTTAAGAAATGTGATGAGCGATTCCTTGAACATTCACATTCTAAATGTACATAATTCTTGGGGAATTTCGATTAGTTTTATAGAAGTGTAGAAAGTAATTGTTCTTTTTGTCCTGAATTTAAACTATTAGGTCATTAAAAAGTAGAATTTTTACAGGTAGACTAAAGAATATGATATGAATGGACTGTATATAACAAGACAAATGTCCAGTGTATATTTATATTTTGTTATTTCACCAGAATAGTGTGTTTAGCAAGCGACACTGCGTACCTCACTGCAGAGTAATACAGTCTGTCACACAGTAATGCTCATTTAATTACCTACATTTTGTAAAAAATTTTATTTTTGTCATAGACTCGTGAAGGGAAACATGAAAGAATCGAAGCATTGAGGATAAATGGCCACACCTTTTTTTCCCTATGAGTCAATTTTTTCTGGGGCAGATGGACCCCACCTATTCATTAGCGAGTCAGAAGACACATGATTTCAGTGGGAGCTCTGACAAACAAAAGGCTGCAGAAGTGATTATGGTCTTCTCTGTGGCATAACAAGCTAATGAAGACCAAAATTTAACGTTCCGATAATTTATCCCTGACAGATCTCAGAAAATTTGTTTTGTCTATGCTAAGGACCTTAGGAACCAGAGTAAAGGTTTCAGCAGTTTGTGAATGCTCCTTAATTTTTCTTCCAGGATTAAAATGTAGAGTATTATTTTTGGAGCCAATTTTTTGTTTGAGTCATTTTGATTTGTTTTCCTTGCATGGAGTGCTATGTAACTTTGCTGACTTATCAATAAGCTTTCCCGAGGAGACAGGAGTATTTAGGTATCGTTTTTCCCCCTTCCTTTTTCCCTTCTCCAAATCACTCTCAGACTGAGAGTATTTTTGTATTTCTCTGACTTTTCAGTCTTACATAGTAGGTACTGTTACTAAAACAGAGAGAAGCAGCACTCTTTTCTAGAGGAAAATCACATCTTAATAGTAACATCACTCTTGTAATGAAAAGCATTATATTTTAGCTTATTTGTCCCCTAATTCAGAGTATAGTACTTGGCCTGCCGTGTTCTCTTTGGCTTGTAGAAATCACTGCATCTCTTGTGATTAGCAGCCATGGGATATGAGTCTTTAAGTGAATTTCCCATCTATATCATCATTTAGATGGGCAAATATTACCATGGCAAGACTTTACTGTTCTGAAGATTATTTCTGAAGCATGCTCCAGGAATGTATGTCCCCTAATAAAGCTGTAGTAATACTGGAGCATAACAGATTATTTTCTTCCAAAAGCCTGTAAATACCAGTTCCAAATGATTCTCTAAACATTTACCACCTTAGCAAACTATGACTATGACTTCTGTTATAAATAGCAACATCTGTGGTCTACCTATTTTGATATTTGTCCTGTAAAAGGACTATTAGCAGAAAGAAAAAGAATTCTTGAATTGCACAAAAATCAAACGGATTACCAAGAAGAAAACATTTTCACTCATTGATTAAGAATTGTCTTCTGATGTATAACATAAATTGTATGTGTGTATATATATAATTTACATAGCTTTATATGTATATGTGTATATATTGGACATCTGTATGAACTATGAGAACACCCACATTTTTATGACTATTAAACAATGTAATGAACATTTTTTCATAATATACATATATACAGAAACTAAATAGAAAATATGAACAGATGAACACTGTGGATGTTCTCATCAATATATGTGTAATCTTTTTTCCGAACTGAAGAAGCTCATGGTCTCAATAATGTCTTGTGGCAAAGAATTCCACAGGCTGATTATGTGCTGTGTACAAACGTTCTTTTTTATTGGTTTTGAATGTGATGCCTTTAATTTTATTGAATGTCCCTTGTTATGTAGTATAAGAAGAAGGAAAACAGAAATTCCCATTTTGTTTTCCCTTAGAGTATATATTTCTTTCTTCAGTTTTCCTAGCTAAGCTAAATGACCTGATTTTTTTATTATTATTATTTTTTAAATTTATTTACCTTGCAGTCTTCACAGTCATATCCTTTGCCTGGCTTTGAACTTACAGTGTTGCTGACATGTTTTGAGCTACCCTGTTCCCCATAACACTTAGCAGACCATCTCAGTTGTTCTCTTTCAGTTGAGTTAATCCAAATGATGGCAGAGAACATGTGATAGTGATTCCTTTCCGTTTCAATCTGAAAAGGCGTTAAAATGCTCTATTATGTAATTTTAAAGCTTTGGTATCAATAATTTGCCCCAGTTACTACTTCTTAAAAACAATTTAGAGAAAAGTTGTGCATTTATCCCTGCCATATGCTGGGGAGCAACTTCTTATAGCTCAAATCTAAACCCTGATAAACTGGGCTTTTGCCAAGCTGTTTATCTAGGGTGGTTTCATAGATACATGCATAGTATAGGTTAGCAGAGAGAGGCTGACGTCTTAAATGGAAGAAAAATGTTTATGCTCAGAGTAACAGACAAGGATTTAGCATATAAAATTATCTTCAGAATTGATTCACAGTTCATTCCCTTTCTGTTTCCAAGCTTCAGTACGGAAGAAGAAGGGTAAGGGGAAGCATTTTGTCTCTTGTTTAACCTGTTTCTCACCTTTCCATAGTGGAGGATAATAACATAATGTAAATGTTGGCATATGGTCCAGTTTATTTTATGGTGTCAAACGTACATTAGTTATTGTATATGTTTTTTAGTTACTTAGTTAACAAATTGCAAACACACTAAGAACTAAAGCAGAAGACTACATTTGAAAATATTCCCCACATTCCTTCCTTTTGTCTCCTTTCCTTCATTTTGCCTTTCTTTCCTTCTTTCTATCCAACTCTTTTCCAAACCCTTCCATTTCATCTCCTCACAGTTACTGTGCTAACTGGCAGCCACTGAGAGTACATGGCCAGTAACACATCCTCAGTGTAGTCCTACGTTAGTGATTTCATTTGTCTTTTTGATGGCCAAATGTTACTCACGTAACCACACTGTCTCTATCTCAGGAAGTAGGGATCTTGCACACAACACTTGAACTTTTGACCTGGAGAAATGCTGCTCTGCACAATTTTAAGTTTTTATATAACATCTTCCACACTGTCCCGTATGCATGGAGTGCCGACCCCGAACTGATTCATAAGGCCACTACCTTTTCCCTGAAATCTCTCCTTAAGACCCGCTTCCCCTGTGATCCCTATTAAGCAATCATCTCAGTAATAATGGCTAGGCAGAGGAACAGGTAGACGACATAGTGATGATATTTTAATAGTTTTTATAAATGTAACTGCATATATATGTATACAACTTTGTTTGTGTTTAGTTGTATTTTTCCATACTCCTGTATGTCATTTTGCTTTCCTAGATTGTGAGCTCCTAGGAGCAGGGACTGTGCCATTCACACGTTTTCATGATGTCTAGCCCAAGGAAGAGCCTTAAACCTCTCTGGGCCCCTAGGTGGTAGCTGATAAAACAGTCTGTGTGCTGCTCTTTGACAAAGCTCAGCATCCCTGAAAGGAAGGCTATGTTGTAGGCAGTGCATCTCAGCAGTGAAGCTTTTGCTTTTTAATATTAAACAAAATCAGGTTATTTATTTTCTTCTACTTATTTTTCTCTTCCTTCCTGACCTCCTTTCAGGTCACTAACAGAAATACAGCTAGTGGTATTTTCCATTCTTGATTCAGAACATGTGCCAAATAAACCCCATTGCTACTGGTATGTTTTGGCAGCTTATAAAGGTCTTTACATTGTTATAGTAGCTATCCGTAAAGCAAAATACAGTTTTCTGGGTCATAGGTGAGGGAGACATTGAGACAGAACTAGTGGCTTTTGGGATTCTGTTTGACTGGTTTTTTTGTTATGTTTGGATGAGGCTTCTGGTTCAATGGGAGGCTGGGAAAACGGAAGAGCATAGGTGGCATTTTTATGTTGAGTATCAACTGTATGTCGTTTGTGACTAAAGAGAAAGGTAATAAAATCTTAAGGTCGCAAAAAATTTAGAGCAATACATCATGGGTAATATTACCGTTTTACTGCAGTTTCATAGCACAAATTACTAAAAGTGAAGGAATGCTCAGTGTGTGCCACTGGCTTTCTGCTTACAGCAGCTGCCTGACTCAGAGAAGTAACACCCGGTTTCAGATTGTGGTTTCGAAGGGGCTGTGTTTTTAATAGTAAAATTAGTCTCTGGATTTTATGAGATGTCGGAGAGGGAAAAGAGGCATTATTTTTTTCTTATGTGACTCATAAGTTTTCAACGACAGATTAACAGTTGTAGCAGGAGCCTTTTTTGATGCAGTACTTACAATATAATTCTAGATAATATGTGGTTAGCCCATTCATGCTGAAGAATATCCAAAATATTTGTGCAAATTAGAATTAAGATTTGAAAATACTAGAAATGATTTGAAGATTTGAAAATAATAGAAATGTTATTAAGCTCCCTATGCATTTGTTTTGATCGTAATTCTTATATCACTGCAAGAAATAGATTTCATTGAATTTTCAAAATATTTTAAGATAATAAAATTGACTTCATAAAAATTTTATGTGGCTTGTGAAAAGCCTGTTTTTGAAAGACTCTATCTTCAGTTTTTATTTTGATGTACTTGCTGATAACTACTTGTGAATTTTAAAATGATATGATTCTTAACAAGTACATACTGTAAACATATAGATGTATGATTCAAAAGATTTATACTTCTGAGCTTTTTACTGCCAAGAAGTGGATTTGATTTAGTGAGCAATTTGGGATTTTCAGTGAAAGCTTAAGTAGACAGTTCTTAAATGAAAAGCTAATATGAAAATCCTTGGGAGACATTTCAAGAATTTAAGAGAAAGTAGAAAATGAAGACACTGCAGGCTACATTTTCTTAGTGAAATACAATAACAAATAAAAAAACTCTTCTGTATCAAAAAAACCCTACTTTGACTGATGAGAGCACCAGTTATGAGCTGTGATTTTTTGATTTATTTGTTAATATATTTGATACATAATCAAATATTAATCATAATCCTTTGTGTGCTGATAATGCTGATCTTTGGGTTTTGGTGTGGGCTACAGGATCAAATAGTAGGGTTTTCCTCCTTTGAGCAGTTTAGATGCTAGTGCTGCCTCTCAGATAAAAAATAACTGTGATATCATCAACATAGGCTATTATCTGGCATCAAGTCTTAACTGCATTTGAATGGAAAAATATCAGTTGATGGCATTCAAAAGAAATATTATTAGCTCTGTCTGCAATAAGCATTCACACTTCATCTCATTCTTGTTGTCCATTGTTTCAAAGGTGGCACATTCTAATGGCATCTGAAACAATGAAATCGCAGAGCAAATATATATAAATGAATGCCAAACAGTGGATTAACTTAGACTGTTATGTTATGTTTGAAGAAACCGCTCACAAAAGACATCTGAGTTCAAAAGTCATTTTCTAATTTCAATATGCTGGAGTTGATGATGGAGATTTATCTGCAGGAAACAATGGAATAATCATCAAAACAAGTCTTAAAGCCCTCACGTCAACTTCTTTGATAGTTTCCGGTATCTGCAGCACTTCTGTGTAGGAAGAAAGTTTTCTGATCTTCACCAGACACTGTATTTTAGAAGATGAGATCAAAAGACATCAGACTTGATGAAGAATTCCTGAACAGTGTCTTTGTAAGTAATTGATTTGCGTTACCTATTTGAAATTCTAATGAGCTAGTAATTATAAGATGAAGGTTGTCATAAGGTTGTCATTTTCACAAGCATTAAGCAGTGAGGCTGGGTGGAATTTGGCTATATGTGACATAATGTGAGTCCATCTTTGTGTTGATGAAGGGAGGTTACAGGTTTTATGACTTGTAGTCTATCTCATGTGGAGTCCACAGAAGTGTAAGAGGATACAGGATTTGGATCATACCTACAGTATACCTGCTTTTAAAACACTTTGTAAGAGATAAATATTGGAAGATAGCACATTTTGAGGAGAAAAATGCTAGGTTTTCCACTGAGAAAAAAGTAATTGAAACCTAGCAGATGTGCTGTTTTTTAGCAGCATTTGATACTGAATATTAAAATAACAGGTACCTAGCAGTTCCGAACACTTCTTCAAACAAGGTTTCATATTGCTTGAGGTGGGAAGCTTTAAATGACATTTTAAAAAACTGGGAATCCCTGAGCAGGGAGGTCAGATGAGTCACTGTGCGGGTGTTCTCATTTGCACTAGTACTATTTTGAATTTATCAGATTGCTCTCTAGTGTGTGTAGTACCTGTCCCTAATGCTCAGTTTTCTTTGCTACAGGACAGTAATTGAAAAGGTTTTCAAAACCTTTCTGCATCAACCAACAGGAAAATGGTATAAAAGAAGTTGGAAAAAGAATTGTAAGTGTTAAAGAAAATATGGGTTTTGTAGCGTTTGGAGCCAGATGAATGAAATACATTGACGTATGTGAGTGTCACTTGTTATGCTCAGATACTATCAACTGAATATTTAACAACATACTCAAAATCATGAGTGTATGAAGAACAGTAAGAGTTGCATGTATTTCCCAACGAGGTACAGTTAGGACAATAGAAAAATTTTCAACACTTTTAATGTGTTCTCTCTCTTTTTCAGGAGCCATGGAGATGAAGGACTTACCTCCCTCATCTCAAAACTCCTTTTGCTGCAATTTTTCTTCAAATGTTCATGTACCCATGTTAACTAATTCCTAATATAATCAAAAATAAATGTTTTTAGATAATTTGTCATAGTTTGCTTGTTTTTTCCCTTCGGTGTGGAAGTGTGAGAGTAAGTGTAAGAATGGAGAAGGCTGCAAGTGTCTTGGTTCCTCCACCTTTCTTTTTAGTATCTTTTGGTTGATTATGTTTCTTTTCTGATTAGGCCAAATTTTCAAATGCTGTCTCTTAAACAGAAGTATCAGATTGCCACGTAAATTCCACCTGGCTTGCAGGGTAGGAGTGGGTATTGACTATATTCTCTGCTTTGTTTTTGTTCTTAAACAGAAACCACTGTTAGACAATGACCATTCCTCTTTCAAGGTAGGCTGAATTGTAAGGCTGAAGGATTGCAGGTGCATTTTAAATGCCTGTAAAATAATTTTATCAGTTGAACGTACTGTTGAAGAGCTGGTACTTGAAAATTGTATCTAGAAAGAATTTGAACAGTCATCTGCCTTCCTAAAATTACTTTTGATTGTGTGACTATGATACATAAGTATGACTTATATGTAGTAATGTGAAATCATCTTCAGGCCTAGAAACACAAATAAGACTTTCTTTCAAGAAAGTTTTGGTAGTTCCTAATGTGAATACATACAGATAATTTTTCTAAGTCATGTTACTATGTTTGTAGATACTCAATGATTAATTTTACTAACAGTTTTTATGTTTTACTGATTTATTTTACATTATTTTCCCATCATTTTTGAATTTTTTTGTTCATTGGAGAGCTTACGGTATCTCAGACAGCATAATTGTGTTTTTACTCAGTTTTAGTAGAAGGGAAATGTTTCAAATGGCTTGTGTTTTTGACTGTATTGTGAAGCACTACTGTTATTTCCTCATGCTAACTTCTAAAGTAATATTCTCTTCCTGTTACTTGCAATATGAAAAACATGTGATTTTGATGCTGTGAGTTGAGCACAGTCCTGTAAATTGTTTGTTTGGACCAGGGCTGGATCAACTTCATTCCAGATTGAAATGTGCTCATGGAGACAGGTTCCTGAGTATTAGTGTGATGTTCTAACTGGAAACTCAGATCATTTAGTTTGTATGTGTTTTTTTTTTTTAATAACGCTTAGGTGACATAGGCTCAACTTGTTTCCTCCAAATTTGATCATAAACGAGTTTGGGTTTAAATCTTGACTTTGAATACTCTTCCACTGAAACAATTATTTAACTATGGTTGGCCTTTTAATTCTTGGTGATATGTTGGGGATCTAATTATACCTTATCTACTTTTAGTCTTTGATTTTTTTTTCTGTTCACATTCAAATAACTAGGAAAAAAAAAATTAATTCTCAGTGGGCATAGCTAATGCAACAGTGATTCCTTTTTAACCATTTCCAAATACGTAATCCGTTTTTCTGCAGACACTACAGATTTATTCATCACATACAGTTGCTTCTATGACAAGCAACATGATCACATGAGCTTCTGTAGTCCAATCAAGCTTGCTTTTGAAATTAGTAGATTCTTATCTTGATGCTGCTCCCCCATTGGTATTGGACAGCTGTTCCAGAATTTTGTTCATCTGCTTCTTTGAAAGCACTGTCTAGATTCCTGTATGTTTGCCCAAATTTCCTTTACACAGTTCCTCCCAACACAGAGGCATTCCTCCTGAAATATTTATCAAGTATTTATCATTCTTCAACAAACTAAGAAAGGCAAAGTCATTTGCCTCTGTATGGGAAGTTACAAAAATCTGAAAGGAATGCAATGGATATGAGAGCACCTACTTGTTTTAGATGTTCTTTCTGTGCATGCAAACTTGTAATTTAACACATATCAGCTTCTGGTCTTTATGCTAAAAACAAATTGCTGGTAGTTAACCTTAAAAGAAAGAGATAATAATTATAAAAAATGATAAAATGCATTTTTAATATTCACACATAAGACTACTCCTTTAGTTTTAGTGTCTGATTTTCACAGATAATTGACAAAGAAGCACAAACTGCACTGGTTAATGAAAGAAATTAAACTCATCTTGCACACTCACATTTAGGGAAGGCAGTGGAAACAATGTATGTGCATATGCAGTACCTGACATTACAGCCTAAGTTTCTAGATCGGTTGACACCAAGGAAGAATGAATATCCTGTGTTTCCATCACTTTTCAAAAGGAAAAATTCATGTGCCAAATATTTGACTGTGGTTGACTGCAGATGCTAGAAAAGGTGGGTGATACTACATCATATAGGTGCAACTGGCATTGTATTAAGTTTTGTATAACAGATTGTGCCTGGTACAGTTTCTGTCTGTATCTATCTTAGGTATTTACAAGGCATCTATCACCTTGGTACCTAAGCAGTTTGAAAAATGCACCCACCCCAGGAAGCATGATGCAGATACAGGCAGAGGCCCAGGTCCAGAGCAGCAGAGGCAGGTCCCAGGAAGCTCCCCAACTGTGGTACCGCTGTTGTTGAGCTCCTGGCCCACTTGTGGCCAAGGAACATCTCCACCTACCTGTCAGCAGGAAGACTGTACCCCACCCCTCACGTCCAGCTCCACTGGTGGGGAATCTGAAAAGGAGATGTAAATGGAAAAGGCAACGGTCCAGTAGCAGAGGTGAAACAGAAATGGTGGGATTTCAAAAGGAGGGATTCTTAAAGAACAGCACATCTCAGGGGAGGGATCAACTGCCAGTCCAAGTGGCAGGTAAGGCACAACACAGGCATAAGTCGCAAATGTTCTTCAGTGAACAAAAGTTAAAGAAATATCTCTGATGTCTCTAAAGCTTGTCTATATCCAAAGCCCTGCTCTGTTCTTGGCCTCTGTCTTGGTCTTCTATCCCTACAGTTGAATCAGTTGTTCAATTCTCTGTGTATCTCAACCAGATAACCTCTACAATTCTGTATATGTCTAAGAACTTGAAAGACTGTCATTAGGAAAGAATGGTACTGAATCCTGTGTCTCAAGGAGACAACATGGTGTAGCCATGCTTCAAAATGGTGAATGTATTCATGCACCCAGAGGCTCCATAATCCTAGCCACCATGTTCAGAGCAGCTTTCCTGTGGCCACCGGCAGCAATTGCACCACTGTTAAGCCACATCAGACCAAGCTCAGTATCTGCCCAGTGCAAACACCTTACAGGCAGCCAGCTGTGCTGCAGAAACAGAAGACTTCTCTGACAGCAGGAAAGAAAGGAAGATAGTTAGGACTTTGATGTTGGTTCCCTAGTAACTCTTACAGGAACCACTTTAAAAACAGATTAAATATAACAAAATCGGTGAGGTAAAGGAGAAAAAAGCCCTCAGAAGCATTAAATTTCCATGTTACTTTTGGAAATATCTATATCGTACAGTGATCAAGCAATGAAGCTAACGTGTGATGGGTCACTGACTTTGAGATCTTTGCATTTCTTTTACTTCATATGCATGCTCCTTTCTGGTTCCCTTACTTGATCATTTAAGGACCCAACTGGAAATCATGCCCTAACAGAGTAAGGAACATTAAATTAGAAACATAAAACAAGTCACAACTGTAAAGACTGTTAGTTTTTTGACTAATTACTAGGCATAAACATAAAAAGGCAAAGCTCGTGTATTTTGTCTGAAAGTTTTATGTGTCGCTGTGAGCAAGATTCTGTAGGTAGGAATGGAATGTAATGGAATTTGCTTCACACCTGAAGAAGCTAGTTGTGCTTCTTTGTACCCACTGTTTTTTAAGTTTGATTTTTAAGGAGAGATAATTTTTAAAGCCAATTAACAGCCAAGCAAGGTCAACCATGTCAATACATTGGAGAATACACAGTCAATTTTGACTTGGCTGTCTTAATGCTCTCTCCTTATTTTTTTACTTTTTAAGACCCACTTTGCTAAGGGAGTGAGGTAAAGGCAATTGGTTGAGGTAATGGTTTCAGCCAGCTTTAATCCTGCTGTTTAAAACAGAGAGCTTCTTCATTGGATAAGGACCGTTTACAGAAAAAACAAAGTTTTCCAGTGCCCTACTGTATGTAACTGGCACAACTTTTCCACAGCACTGACATAGCAACTGGTGCCATCACCTTAACAAGAATGTAAGGTGACTTTTGATCATCAGGAAATGGATTTATTGGGCAGAGACTGACACATTCATCACTGTGGTGTCAGCCATTGATCTTGAGGCAGATTTCCATTGTTGCTCGGCAGTGAACATAGTTTGTGTCAGACCATGCCTGTAACATGCCCTTGGTTTCTCCTCTGCCCATGACAATGCTTCACAAAGCTTCCAGAAGACAAAGTGACTAGAATTGTACTTTGTGATGTATAATAACAGTTAATGAATATTTCTTGCTAGTCAAGTTAACAGGCCTATGCTAAAACCTGTGAATGTATTCATTATTCATAAGTATTCGCCAATAGTTTCCACAGTTAACTTTCTCCCATGGGTTCTCACAGACTGTTTGCTTGGATTCTTTGTCATTTGTGTTATTGGTCACCGTTGCCAGATGCTTTTTCTTTAGCCCTGAAGGCTGAGAGTATCCATTAGGAGGATTGGCAAATGGTACTCTTTCATAGAGAATTAGGGACTTTGCAAAAGAGTATTATACTTTTTACAGGTAAACTTTTCTTCACAAGCCTCTGGCAAATGTGTAAACATGCACAAATAACAAAAGTGTTGCTGTCCCCCTAAGTCTGAACAATCTTTCCTCAGTGAAACTATTTACAGAAATACTCATAAATTAATGTGGATTTTTGAGTTTTTTCTTTTGTTTCAATTTTTGACTTTTAGTTTAGTTTAGTTCTATTACTTATCAATTGCTAGGTGGGCTCTGTTTAGATCATGTCAGGAAAATGGAGTTTTCAAATATGGGGAATTTTCTGATGATATATCTAAAAAAAATTCAAGGACATTTTGTATGACCACTGTATCTACCAGAATGAATATATATATAACTCATTTTCTTTCTCCAATTCCGTAGAATTTAACTGAAATGTGTGTTTGTTATGTGTGGTAAAAATAGATCCCCTGGTTTGATTTTTTTTCTTTTCTTTTCTTTCTTTATTACATGTGTGCTCAAATAAGAAAATGCTGAGAAATAACTTCATAGTCTTACAGTATAGTTGTTAAGAGAGATTTGCTAATGACAAATTGCAGCTATGGCTGTATTAGTAAGGCAAAGGGGGAAAAGAACTGCGAAGGAAGAAGCAGATATTGCAGAGACGTTGATATAGTCCCTTTCAGATCTCTTTGGAGTAGAAGAGCCAATGATTGCATGACAGTTTGTCCCTAAAATCCATTTTCATAAGGAAATCATGCCTTTTTATAAATACAATCTCATCCTCACTCTCCATAAAACATGCAACTGGACAGTAAACTAGATAGAGACATAGTGTGAATACTTTGAATGTGAATACTTTGAAGTAATGAATAAGTTAAATGCATAAATAACATCTGTGACTTTAGCATTAAAAGATCATAATTACATTATGCGGCACAGAATCCCTTTTAGAGCAGTATAATATTGAAGGCACTTGAGCACAGAAATTAAGATTGCCACATTAGAGTTAGGGTAGGCAGGGACTGATATAGAGGAGAAGGGATCCTTGGGTCTATCAGAAGGATCTTTCATTTTAAAACTATATAAAACAACAACAACAAAAACCCGTAAGAACAAGAACAAAAGCACAACAAAACAAACAAAAACATACCCTGACTCATAAACAGAACCAGAAGTATTATTTTAACTTGACCTCAGCAATACCTTCCAGATGTAAGCTCGCAGCTTCATACTGAGGTCCAAAGAGCAGCATATAAAGTATTTCAAAGAGCAGAAATGAATCCTTACAGAATGACATTTTTCAAGACTGGGATGATAAGAGAGTAGGCATAACACTGCCGTGGGGAATCACTTGCACCCTGATTTCCACCATATGCCCTCAGGCAAGGGGAGAAGTAGACAGGGAAGGGCAGAGCTTACTTATTTTCAGAAGACAATAAGATCCTGGAGAGCAATGCCCTCAGATACCATTACTTACTCTTTGGAGAAAAGAACAAGAAAATCCAGCAGATGTGGGGGAGGGCATTGCTCACAGGATGAATGCTGTGGACAGCCACCACCGCTCGCAGCAGTGATTTAAGAGAGAATGCACTTAGGGGTGGGGGTGACGTGAGACGTCGGACAAAAGTGAAGATAGCCAGCAGTGCTTCAGAACAACAAAGGGCTGCCCTCAACCAGTGGTGGAGCACGTCTGACACCACAGGAAGCTCACTTGGACACTTGGCCCTGAGCTCATCCCAGGGATGTCTGACTGACACCACTGCAGTGCATAGGTGAGCTTTTTGATAGGTTCACTAACATTTCCTGTCACAGTCACAATGAGGTGAATTGGTAGCTCCTGCCTTGGGATGCAGCATGGCTGTGTGTGTTGTGGGTACAGGACAGTGTGCATTTATACGAAGAGCAGTTAATAATGTCAACTGCCACGTGCCCAATGCAGTCATTAAACTTTAGCCCGCCCTTCCGTTTGCCCAAACACATACACTCTGGCTTCCCAACTGGCTTCTTTCTATGTGTTGTCCAATGCATGTAGATACCTCCATCTGCCTGGCCTCAGATACAGTGGTTGTTGCTCCTCTATTTGATTGCCAGATGTCACTGGGGAACAAGATGGGGAGGTTCCTGGATCCTCGGGGCAAGCTGGCCGTCTCCGAGGGAGCTCGCCGTCCACGCCGGCTGAAGAACAGGAATCCTCGGTGCCTGCCTCTGACGAAGACTCGCCGGCCAGGACCACAGAGAGCTGGCAGTGGCCGTTGTCCTCGTCTGAAACGCACAGCAACGTTGGGGAGGATTTTGAGGGATTTCAAACGCCAGCGCGGACTCCGGAGTGTACCATGGACATACAGTCTCCCGGGGATCAGTCACTCAGTAGGACTCCTCAGTTTGAAAGTGACTCTCCTGAGGAGGAGGGCAATGATGAGATGAATGAAGAGCACCGCGGTGTTGAGCCTGTCCCTAGGGATCGGGGTTGGAGAGGGCAGCCCCAGCTAACAGAGGGAGAGAAGCTGTTGATGGAAACCAACAGTAGGATTGTGCAGCTGCTGGAAAATATCAAGAGGGAGCATGCACAGTCCATGGGTCTCATGTCACAGTCCATGGGCCGCATGGAGCTGCAGCTGGGCATTGTGGCTACCTCCACAAGAGCCATCCATAACTACCTGTCAGAGATTTTAGCTTTTCTCAAGCAGCCACGGACGCAGGTCCTTGAAACACGCATCTCCCAAAGAGCCACCCCCCATGTCGAGTTAACCTGTGCCTCGACATGGACTGGTGAGGACGCAGTGGCAGCCTCCACTGTGTGCTTACCAGGGGCCGAAGGGACGAGCGACTCTCGAGAACCGCCGCAGGCCACGCTGCCTTGTCGCAGTGGCCGGCTGCAGAGAGCCATAACCGAGAGGGCCTCGTTGCCCATGCCTACACGCCAGGCAAAAGGGGGAGGGAAGAAAAAATAACCACACCGTAGGATTTTTAGGGTTTTTTTTAATGTGCCTGTCCTTTTAATTCTTAGCCATAAGGCCATCAGTGGCAGATTTCAATCATTTCCTACATTGGCTAACATTGTATTCTGGCTGACTAGATTAGTCTAACATTTTGTAGTTTATATTTGCACTGTTAACAATGTGTGCTGCTGGTATTTGAAGAACATTTGCCTCTGTTCTTTCACTTTAACTTCATACAAGCATTTTTTTACTCTGTGCCAGGCATTCATTGCTTTTCTTACAAATACAAGTCATTTCTTGAGGCAGCTGTTTTTTGAGTTTTCTTTCTCCATTATCCCATCCCCTCTGAGCAAGCATTCTGGAGTTGGTGGTAAGTATACAGGTCTTGGCAATACTCGCCTCCAAAACTGTGTTCGATCAGTCTTTGCCTGGTGTTTCTGGCATGCCAGCCTGAGGTGTTGGGGTTAGCCTGTACTGGATCATGATCATTCTTATCCTCTGTGGGTCTGACAAGCTCACTTTCTAAGACCCTCGGTGGAGCTAATCCACGTGTCTTGGCTATGTCTTATTAGAAGTAATGTTGCCAGGATCATACCTCATATTTATCTTTTGGGGCTTGTACAGTAATATGCCACCAGATCTATCTAGGTACCTGACTCTCATTTTCAAAGTTCCTTTTACGATGGATCTGGTGGTTGGATGGGCAGCATTATTTTTCCTCTGAGAGAGTCTGGGGATTTGAAACAGGAGTCACTAAGCAATGTGTTCTTGGGGATAAGAACCATCTCCTTCACCAAATCTAATGGGAGGAGACTGTCCCCTGTAATTATCACAGATGTTAATTATTTAAGAAAATGAAAAGAAAAAAAGAAAAAGAAAAAAAAAACTTGCCTAGCAGCCAGACCTCTTGAGAATGTAAATGTCATGACATGCTGTTGGGTATTGTGCTACTATGTCTGTGATTAAGAGTTTTTCATCAGAAATGACCTACGTGCTGATAAAATACAACTACTTTCAGTGCCTTTAGGCCATCTAATTTCCTGAGGGCTGGCACCCTGAGTAGAACACGGGTGCAATTGGTAACCCACAGGGCAGATGGAAATGCACTTTGCAATAAATTATTTTATATCTGTTGGTGCTGCCTCTCTCGGGGGAATTTAATATAGTGGCACTCAAATTGCTATATGCATGCAGAGGCATCAGACTGGCTTATCCATGTGGTATCCCTGACAGTTCTCTGGAAGGATGCTGTTACCAGGAGTCCCTTAAGCGTGGTAACTTATGATCACAGGTGTAGCATGGCTCCTGTGTTTGACTCTCCACATATCTTTGTAACATTTTGTAAAGATTCAGAGGAGTTTATATGGCGAAGCAGTGATGAATTCCTCCTTTGGCAAATACTAGAAAATAACTGTAGGCCTAAAAATCCTCTTCTGTGAATACAGCTGAACGGTGCTCTCTCTGTCCAGTGAGCCATAGCCTCTTCTTTCTCGTCTTTCTCTGAGACTGAAGTTAATCAAAATAAAGCACATACAACATTTTGTTATTCTACCAGTCAGCCACAGATTGCTCCCTTATAAGTGTGTGTGCGTGCGTGCTTGTGGCTGTACATTGTAAAATGAATGGTTTAATGATGAAATGCAGCTGGCATGGCCAACCTCCAGTGTAGGCTCTTTGCAGTAGAGAATATTTCTTCCCTTCCACCTACATCCAGCTGCGTTCCCTCTGAGACTACCATTGGAGGCGTTCTTCTTCAGTCACTCTGCTGACACACTTTACACAAGGTGCAAATTTTTGTACCTCTTCCATGGCTTTTTTATACTTCTTTTTGTTAAAACTGTTTGTAAATGTATCCTCAGAGAATTTCCAATACAAGCTTGTAAGATTCCCCTCTCATTGATACAAGAAGCGCATGCTGCCGAATATTTAAGATCACAAGAAGGAGATGTGGGAGAGAAGCCCATTAGTGAGCTTTGAGAAATTAGTCCAGTATGTGCGGCCTTCTGAACACGTGTTTCTGGTGCATACATGGTTTGCACACTGGTACTGTGAATATGAACAGCTAAGCTAAAGGCAAGGACAAGTGGAAGTTTGTCCCAATATGCTTACATCTTATTTCTTTGGGATAAGTTTGAACAAAGCTGAATACAAATCAGCCAATTAATTTTCTTGGCCTAATTAATGTGTGTCTGATAATACAGTGAGAATGTTTTTATTTTACGTAGTATTTTCACTTCAAAAGTGTGGTGCAGTAGTGTGGTCAGATGCTAAGTAAGATTTTGACGTACTCTGCAGGACCCGCCATGTAGCTGCTGCCATTTAGAATAAATTGCATTCCACTGTAGTTTTGAAAACACACCCTCTGCTCTACCTATGCGTTCGGATCAAAAACAGCAGAGAAAATCAAAGACATCTTCTGCGCAGATGCAGTAGTGCTGCTGTTGGAAAAACTGCCTGAGGAACACCTAAAGAGTTCCTTGCAAAGCAGCTTAAGCTGTCACCTGATCTCTCCCGTTGCTCACTGCTTTAACTATATGTGGAAAGACCCAAAACCACTTGAATGGGAGCAGTTATAGGGTGAGAGTGACTAAGAACATGTCCACAGGCAAGAAACCTGCAATAAACTCACACAGAATAAAGTTATTCCAGCTGGAAGTAGTAGGTGGTATTAATAATTGGTACCAACTGATATTTTGGTCAGATCTTAAATTAAGATCTGACTTACAGTGTTGTCTAGCAAAATCAGTGCAGTTGGAGAGTATGTATGTTTCATCCCCAAACAAATATTTTCATGCTTTTCAAGTGTCTGTCATAGCCTCATCACTCTTTCCCTGTAGCTTTTTGTTGTCTGAATGGGTATATGGTTACATGTGTCTGTTAAAATAAAAGGGGATCCTTGTTCTTACATGGTATATTTATATTTCTTATTTACAGATTTTGAGTACCTAATGCCTCATTTTCACAAACTTCCTTCTCTCTCTATCCCAAAGACCAAGTTTTTAGGCCTTCTGGGATGATAAAAAAGGGTGGGAAAGACTTAACGTGAAATTTCTCCACCCTTGAAGCTCTTGGTGATAGATCCCCTAAGTACAGTTTTACGGTCTAGCCATATTTTTGTTGTATAGGTCAAATGTTAATGGTGACACTGTTGCTTTATGATGCCTTTTGCTGAGCAGAAGTGCAGATATTTTTCCTTCAGAAGGTCAAAGTTTGTATTACAAAATCTTATGAAATGTGACTTGAAGTTTATTTTATTTTTGAATACATGTGATGGTTTTAAGATTTTTTTTTCTTCCTTTCACCAAATGATTTTAAACACTCAGAAATAAAGCAGACCAATGGAAAAAAAAAAAAAAAAAAAGTCAAACGATAACTTCAATTGAATAGAAACAGCAACATCACACTTGTGAAAAAGTTTTCAACAGTGTTCTGATTCTCCTCAATCTTTCTGTTCCTGCCTGCTCTCTGACCCTCTGTGACACTAAGATAACCACTCCTAGGACAACCTGCTTTCTAACCAGAGGGCCAAAAGTTCTTCCCTCTCTTCTTCACCTGCTTAAAATGTCATCCTTGCATCTGCAAGATCTACTGTTTAGAGGGACCAAAAACTTTTTTCCTCCTGCCTTATTCCCATCCATATCCATATCCAGGGCCCTGAATATGCTGCTCTCCAGTGAGAGGTAAAGCTTAAATCACTTAATCTGATGCTTTGCAGACCAGCATCATCTGTAGACTGCCAAAAGCCTGCTTTTTTTTTCAGTCTGTAATAACCTAATGGAGTAGATACCCTTTTCTGCTGAAATAAAAATCGAACATTTGGGAGGTGGATCTAATTGCTGAAAATTAACAGTGCTCCTGCTCACATTGTGAAAGCCTAGTAGCCAGGCTAAGATATTCCATTTATATAAGTATCACAGCCAATATAACTGATCTCTACTCTGGTGAGACTTCAAAGGAAAAGACACTAAATTAAGATGATTATTAAGTACAGAATAATCAATATGGTGCAGTCCGTTTTTTCTTAGGGAGGCAAACATGTTGAAAGGGGTAGAAAGGAAACTTGTTGGTATGGTCTAAGTTTGGATTCTAGTACAGGTTCAGAAATCAAACTGTTCTGCTGGCTTGGGCTACTCATTTAATTTCTCCATGCCTTAGTTTTGTAGTAGTAGAAATAGCAATAAAGGAGCTGTAAGGCTATAATTAGTTGATTGGTGCTTGGAGGTCCTCAGTCTAAGGAATGTAATAAACACTGATGAATCTTGTTTGTGACCACAATTGGAAGTGGGGCTAAAGCAAACGCTCTTAAGTTCAGAAGATCTCGATCAAAGATTTTTCCCTGTATTTTATCGTCATGCCATGTGAATCAGTAAATTAGAATCCCAAATCCAAATGTTGAAGTTGTCATTCTGATTTGGACTTTGACTGTTTGGTCTGTTTCTGACCACAGCTAAATACGTTCCCAAAGTTAATAAAATAATAATAATTAAAAAAACAAATATTCAAATTTCATTTAAAGAATGATGCAGTTGCTTATAATGCTAATCTTATAATCCAAAATCATATAGGTTAGACATGATTAATTGAAGAAAATAGGCATAAAAGAGCACTTCTAGAGTACTTGTTATTGTCCAAAATATCTCTGAAATTCTGATGACTAAGTACAGTCTGCTTATCTCTATTTGAAACAGTTCTTTACAGATTCATTATTTCTAAAGGTCTTCTTTCCATTTCTATATAGATATTGTCCCTTCACATTTTGAAGGTTTGAAGAAGAGGATTGTTTTTCGAGTCACACTAAGTAAACATTAAATGCATGCAGGCTTAAAACTAAAGCATGCATGTTATGTAGCAGCAATAAAAAGTGCTCGGCTTGCACGACTTATGATGCTCAAGCATTGCCTTGTTAAAATGCCAAAAAAAAAAAAACTTTTTCTTTGCATTTTTTTTGAAAAGTAAATCTCTTCCTTTGACCTTGCAATACTTAATTTTTCAGGTTTTGGACAAATGATATTTATTTTACTGAATACTTTTATATTACAGATAAGGTGGATGAAATAGTACCAGTTTCCAAGCCATCAAGAATTGCAGACAATGCAACTGTGGATTCAAGAGTGGCAACTATTAAACAGCGGCCTTCTAGTAGATGTTTTCCCTCAGCTACAGATATGAATGTGAGTGGTAGCTACAAAGTACTGCTTTCGCTTCTGAAACTGTATGGAAAGGGTACTTGCTAGTGTACAAAGTTTAAACCGCAATAGAAATGATTTTTTTAAAAATGCATTGTGTGCTCATGCTGATTTTATTACCTTGTAGCCTTGATCTATATTTCTGATAATAATTCATTTAACAGAAGAGCCTTTGGGCTCCTAAAAACTTTTGTTGTATTCTTATATCTACTCTGAGATTGTCATTTCAACAACATTGCTATCTTGGTGTTACTGAAACAGAAGTAAGTGACCTTACTCTGTCCTTAATGTCAGCCAGTGAGATAACGGTAAGCTCTAACTTGAAAGTGTCAGTACAAAACTAAGTACAAACAAAAAAAAAAGTCACTGAAAATTGAAGTATGTTAATTCAGTTTCAGTGCCAGAATTAGTGCAGCCACACAATTTCCACTAATGTGAAGGTTTCTACAAGTTCGGGTTTTTTTATTGTTCATAATGGCCTATATAATATCTTGATGAAATAATATATGATGATTTGTAGGGGAAGAATTAGTACTATAGTGGATAGTAAAAATTTAATTTCCAGAACTCTGCAATTGGATTCCTCAATTGTAGAATTTACTTTTACAGAACTTATGTGTGAAAAAAAAATTGTTCTTCTTGCATTTTAGATGTACTTTTCCATTGCCCACCCCTCGGAAACAGCCCCAGCCCTGATACAAGCACTTTGGTGTTCTCAGCAGCTTAGGAAGGAAGAAAATAGAGACTGTTTCATGACAGAAAACAGATAGTTGTGTGATAACCTATGTTAAAGGGCAGTTGAGTGCATTGGGATTCAGGGGACATTCTGCAGTTCCTAGGTGATAATCTGTCTTTCTATGTAACCTTGTGCAAGGCACCATCTGTGCAAGACCCAGGGAGTAGGTCTGTCGCTCAGTAGTGAAGAGAGTGTATGGCCTGGTGGAAAGTGAACATTAGTACCTGTGCAGTGTGTGGCAATGTTTTGGAAGTGAGTGAAATGAAATGCAATTGCTCAGGCTTCCTTTCTCGCAGCACACCAAATGTGCTGTAAACTTAACATATTGCCTTGTAAATAATTTCAACTAAATCTACTTACAACTGTTGTCATTTTATTAACATATAAGTAAATCTCAGCCTTCCCCTTCTCTTTGCATCCTTCTTCGAAGAACAGCAAATTTGCTGTTCTCCATAAGAATTCCTAAGAGGGTTAGGTAGTGGATTAGTTGATGTGAGTGGACAGTTATTTACATGTGGGAGAAAGTTCTGCATTCTTTAATGCTTGTGGGTTCTTCTGTTTGCTTTCTTATAGTCTATGTATGAGAGACAGGGTATTGCTGTGATGACGCCCACTGTACCAGGGAGTCCACAAGGTCCTTTTCTGGGTATACCTCGGGGTACAATGAGAAGACAAAAATCTATAGGTAAAATGTTCCTCATGCATAGTTCATTTGTGCATTATTCACCTCTTTTAGTAATTCACCTCTTTTTGTACTTTCTTTCTTAAAGCATATTTCTCTAACACCTTTACTTCAGTGAATGATTTCATTTTTTCTTTATACAAAAGTTCCTGGAAAAATAAGTTTTTGTTTAATTTCTACATATAGCTTTAATAGCAGTAGGCAAGTGTTATGGAATTCTGATTTAATTCCTTTCTTTAAAATATTTCCTTTATCCAAAAACAATAGTGAGAAAGAAAAAAAAAAAAAAACCAAAAAAAAACCAACAAAAAAACCCCCAATATTATTGCAGAGTATTACCTAGGGCAAAATGTTACTCATTTTTATTTTGCTGTTGAGACAGAAGTGTTGTAATGCTGTGTAGTCATTTACAAAGTAATCCCTATTGATCAAAGGGAATAAACATCACTTCCATTTCATTCCAAAGAATTGTGTCAATTAATGATTAAACAAAATAGGAAAAAAAAAAAAAAGAGCAAATAAAATTTGAACTTGTTTTGTTCTGGGTAATCTTAGTAGTGATATTTCTCAATTTAAAAACACATTACACTGATGTAAAATTGGCCTTCTAAATTCTCCTATTATCGAGTTTATTTATGTTAAAAGCCATATTTGTAATAATGTAATGTCATTTTTTGAAATAAACCCATATGATTTTTTTCCCAGTAGAATCTTCCCAGTCCCTTTGCTAAGTTTCAGTGCATCTTAAAAATTCATTAGGTTTCTAAGTTGCATTATTTTATGCGTTTGGAAATCGCTGGAGCCAGGCATAAGCTCTTTTTTCATTCAGAACATCTTCCCTCCTCAATAATTGTGGAAGAAAATGTGCTTCTCTACAGCTACCTTGATGATACATAAACAAAACATTTGCCTACACATGAATGATCAGTTTAATTAAAATTCTGTAGCATCCTTTTTAATTCTGGCATCTGGTCTCTGGTTCTCTTTTCAACAAGAAAAATACTTATTGTTTGAATGAGGCAAAAGACCATTTTTGTAATTTCATACAGGCCTCACGCCATGTGAATTACACCCTTGCATTTTAGGCTGGCTACAGAGATGGTACAATATGAGGGATTCCAGTGGAAGGCAGTGTTTTAATATGTTTTCTGATTTTTAGGAATAACAGAGGAAGAACGGCAGTTTTTGGCTCCTCCTATGCTGAAGTTTACCAGAAGTCTTTCAATGCCTGACACCTCTGAAGATATCCCTCCACCACCGCAGTCCTTACCCCCTTCACCGCCACCACCTTCTCCCTCTCTGTACAACGCTCCCAAATCCCCAACGTCAAGGAGCTATGGAACTATCAAACCTCCATTTAATCAGAATTCAGGTGCAAAAATTTCTTTGGTTAGGCCTGAAAATGTGGGAACAATGATGAGGGACAAAGGGATCTATTACAGACGAGAACTGGACCGCTACTCTCTGGACTCTGAGGACCTGTACAGTCGGAGTGCCACAGCTCAGGCAAATTTCAGGAACAAAAGAGGTCAGATGCCTGAAAACCCATATTCTGAGGTTGGGAAGATTGCAAGCAAAGCAGTTTATGTACCGGCCAAACCAGCAAGGCGGAAGGGGATGCTAGTTAAACAATCCAATGTTGAAGATAGTCCAGAAAAGACCTGCTCTATTCCAATCCCCACAATTATTGTGAAAGAGCCGTCCACCAGCAGCAGCGGGAAGAGCAGCCAAGGGAGCAGCATGGAAATTGACCCTCAGTCTTCAGAACAACCTGGGCAACTCCGACCTGATGACAGTTTAGGTGTCAGCAGTCCATTTGCAGCAGCCATTGCTGGAGCAGTGAGGGACAGGGAAAAGCGGCTGGAAGCGAGGCGTAATTCTCCAGCCTTCCTCTCCACAGACCTAGGAGATGAAGATGTTGGGCTAACACCACCAACACCACGTATGAGGCAATCTAAATTTACTGATGAAGCAATGTTTAGTAGTGAAGATGGCTTTAGGCAGCTTATGTCACCATCTCCAATTCCTGCACCTAGAGAGCCTGAAAATCTTTTTAATAGCAGTGATCCCAGCAATCAAAGCGATGCAAGGACATTAAATACTTCGTCCAAAACAAAGGGTACTGAAAACAGTACAGCGGCAGCTAAGTCCACAAATGCATCCACCTCCGATAATTACGTTCACCCGGTCACAGGAAAGCTGCTAGATCCAAACTCACCGCTAGCCCTCGCTCTCTCTGCCAGGGACAGAGCCATGAAAGAACAAACACAGCAGATTCCAGGCAAAGTGGACACTGTTAAGGCTGACCTTAATAAACCACTTTACATCGATACAAAGCTGAGACCCAATATTGAAACGACATTTCCTGTTACTGCTACTGTCTCTAGGCAAAATACTCGTGGTCCACTACGAAGGCAGGAGACTGAGAACAAGTATGAAACAGATGCAGGGAAAGAAAAGAAGGCTGAAGAGAAGAAAAACATGTTGATAAACATTGTGGATACTTCACAGCAGAAGTCAGCTGGCTTATTAATGGTTCATACCGTGGACACGGCAAAGTCGGATGATACACCTGAGGATGAAGAGGAAAAGGGAGCTGAAATGGAACCGAGCCCTGAAAACTCCCTGACAGAGAGGCCAGAGGGGAGCGAGGAAGCTGAAAGTGAGCTGAACGTGCCTGCTGTGCCTGAGCCACCGGCATCTCCCTGCAAAACCATTGTGGCGGCGAGCTCTGTCGACGACCCAGTCATCTTGCCCTTCCGCATCCCCCCACCACCCTTAGCATCAGTTGATATTGATGAAGAATTTATTTTTACTGAGCCACTACCACCCCCCTTAGAGTTTGCCAACAGCTTTGACATCCCTGACGACCGCTCGGTGCCCGCTTCAGCTCTCACGGACTTGATTAAGCAAAGGAAAAACGGCACACCTTCACCTGCGCCATTCGTCACCAGCCAGCCAACCAATTCTTTAGACAGTAAAAAGCAAGTGGGTCTTTCAAACTGTTTGCCTGCCTCCTTTCTGCCACCCCCTGATAGCTTTGACAACGTCACTGACTCTGGGATTGAGGAGGTAGACAGTCGGAGTAGTAGTGACCATCACTTAGAGACAACCAGCACTATCTCAACGGTGTCCAGCATCTCTACCTTATCCTCGGAAGGGTGCGAGAACGTGGATACTTGTACAGTCTATGCAGATGGGCAAACATTTCTGGTGGACAAACCCCCAGTACCTCCTAAGCCAAAAATGAAGCCCATAATCAACAAAAGCAATGCACTTTACAAGGATGCGCTAATTGAAGAAACTGTAGACAGCTTTGTTATTCCTCCTCCCGCTCCACCCCCACCTCCCATCAGTGCGCAGCCCAATATGGCAAAGGTTGTTCCCCAGAGGACATCTAAGCTATGGGGGGATGTGACGGAGGTGAAAAGCCCAATTCTCTCAGGCCCAAAGGCTAATGTTATTAGTGAATTGAACTCAATACTCCAGCAAATGAATAGAGAGAAATCCTCAAAGCCAGGGGAAGGATTGGAGTCACCTACTGGAACAAAAACTGCAAGTCTCAGTACAAGGTAAATGTAAATAACCAAATAATTTACCAAAGCAGTCTTGATTTTTTTCATCTCTCCCTAACTTTTACTATTACACAAGTTAAAAAAGAATGTACCTTTTATTGTACATACTTGTTACATGCATAGTCTCTGATGAACAATTTTACAGAGGGCAAGATTTTCCTATATCACCGAGGTTTCTGTCATCATCACCCTAGGATAAGGGCTCACTCAGTATTCTCCACTTTCCGAGGTGGTTTGCACAAGCCTGTCAGTTGTTTTGACATGAGTTACTTAGATTTAGGTTTAAGTAGCACTCTTTATTTTTTTCCTTTCAAAATGTGATGATAATTTAATTTTTGTTCAGTCTCACGGCTTATTTTGGCTTCAAACAGGTAAAAAAATGTTTTTGTCTAGGCTTACTTCACATTCACTGCACGATATTTGATTTTTACCTGAATCTCTAATAATCCACCCTATGAAGAAGTATGAGGTCTGCTCCAAACTTAATGCCATCTTTTTTATTATGTTGGCCCATGATGTCAGAGGTGGACGTTGATGGTATGGTAGTAGAGGTTGAGCCTCCCCACCATTATTCCATTGCATTTTATTGCTGTGCATCAGATGGCAGCGGAGGGGCAGTCTGACCAAGTGGTGTCTGACATGGAAATGTGTATGCAGCAGAAGTGTGGAATTGAATTCCTCCATGCAGAAAAAGATGCCACACGCTGGCTTTCATTAATGCTTTCTGAACATTTATAGAGACCACATAGCGGATGTGAGCAGAGTGAGGCAGTGTGTGGTGCGTTTCAGCAGTGGTGACAGCGACAGCGAGTCACCTCCGCCAATGTGGATGTTTATGAGTGCAACATGCAAATCCTTGTTCACCACTGGCAAAAATGCATAGTTAATAGTGGTGACTATGTTGAAAAACAATGTTTTGTAGCTAGGAATTTGCTCCATCAAAGTAGTCTTGTTCTGTTCTTGGTATTTGTTGTAAAATGGAAATAAATAGGAGACATTACTTTTGGAGTGAGCTAAGTATGAAGCCATCTTAGAAAATTTCTTTCTGGCATCACTTTGCATTGTTCGTAGTTTTGCTGAATGATTAATTTATTGTCTCTAATCACTCAGCTTTACTGGGTTTAAGTTCTTACTTTCGGTTGTCAGTGCTTGCTAGTGAATAGTAGTGATGTCTACAGGTTCAAAAGTGTGGCTCATTTCACCAAACAGCACAATCCTTGTAGTGCAGTGTAATGCGTTTCCAGAGAAGTTATATCAAAAGGTACTTAGAGTTGTCAGACACCATTAGATAAATTCATAGGTAATTATGTAGTCACTTTTCTCTGGAATGTGGTGAAATTTGCAGCAGTTAAATGGACCTTTTACTGAAGCATTCCGTATTGTTTGTCCTTTCCTGCATCAAAGAAATTGGGTTTTTTTGGATTTTTTTAGTTTTGCTTTTTTTTTTTTTTCGCTTTTTTTTTTTTTTTTTTTTCCCAGCGATATAGTGCTGATTTTGCTTATTAAAAAAGGCAACCCTTAAGTAAATTTTATTATGATTATTCTGCTGGATAATAAATAACCTGGCCTTTGAAAAACTACTGTTCTTCACGTGCATTAAGATGATTTTCTTTTAGGGAAGGGATGGCTCTGTTAAATGCAAATGATTACTTATTCAGAAAGCAGTGTGATCACAAGCCTCAGGGTCAGGCCATTATATTATTTCTTTCAAGCTGTAAGTTATTAAATGGTCACAGGATGGTATGGAGGTTATAGGTCTTTTAGGATGAAAGGGTGGAAGAGAAATGCCGGAATTCTGGAATTCCTATCAGTATTGTTTGACTAATTGGTGTAGAAATTGAGTTGCCTGTATGGGAAAAGCTTTAGTGTAATGAGAACTATACAATGAAAAGATATATAATGGCTGCTTGACCAAGACAGTCTTAACCAAAGTTAGCACAACAACTGAACCCTGCCCATGTAAGTTTGAAAATATCTTGGGTAAGCATAAAATCAAAACTTGTGCGCTAAGTTTGAATCACCTTGCAGATGACTCCAAGAGTTTCAATTTGTTTTATTCTGCCTATGTCTTCAATTTTCTGCTTGGACTTCGTCCTTTTAAGTCATATGAATGTGTTGCCTCTGACTTCATATGTTTAATATGTTTATTATCTTGCATATTTTATATGATAGTTATTTCCAGGTTGCTGTGTAGGTCTTTATCATTATTTTATTAGTTAATAACCAAGGCAATGTACAGTAAATATACTGCATTTTTGAAAGTACTGCATTTTTGAGAGAAAAAAATGAGAAGTAGAAGCAAATAGTTACCTCTTTTCTGTGAAAAGAAATTTATGCCAGTAGAAAGGACACAAAAAATAATTTGCACAACTAATTCACTTTACTTGAGAAATGAAAATAATCATATAAGAAAGAACTATACCATATGTATGTCATTTTAGAGAAAAATCTTGGACAGCAATTGGAAATTGTTTTTCTTTTCTGTCCTTTAGTCTTTTTATTTCTTATAACTCAGCTTTGGCAAACAGTTTTCGTTATGGACTATAGAATCTATAGAGAGAAGTATTGACCTAAAACTTGAACACAGGAAATTCTGTAGTAACACGTGATAAGTATGGTGGAGTACTGGAACAGGCTGCACAGAGCGGTTGTGGAGTGTCTTTCTATGGTGATATTCAAGACCCATCTGGATCTATTGTATGGAACCTGCTTTACTTGGGGGGTTGGACTCAGTCATCTCTTGAGGTCACTTCCAATCCCTGCAATTCTGTGATTCTGTGACTCCATTTGGAAGTAAAAACTCACAAGGAATAATTTAAATCTACTTCTTTCCTGAGAAGTCTGCCTAAATGTGTGTATTTGCAAACTAGAGAGAGGGATCTTGAGCTATAAAAAATAATGAAGTCGAACCTTGTCCAGCTCTGAGACTAGAGAGGGTGAGGGAGGATCAATTTCTGAGCTGGAGAAAGAGTGGGAAGGAGCGAGCTAAAGGCTAGCAGCAATATTATCACAGTGGAGAAGTGCTCCAATTTCTGTTTTTTGTTTTGTTATATATGTCCTGGACTGCCTATGTTTAATATCAGTTCTGCTCTTGGAAGTGCCTACATAAAGGCTGTGGATGCATAGTAAATGCTTCCCAGACAAAGCCTTATTTTAACTGCTTTTTCTTCTACTTTACCATTAAAATGTTAAATAAATTACAGCCTTTCTAGCCTGATCGCATGATTGACACATTTTTTTACAAAGTCATAATGTATTATGATCAGGGAATACCATCTTGCCAAAGTATGAAAGTTAATATTTCAATTGTAAAGCTAAAATTTTTCACTTTTTTTCTCATATTATAAAACGTACACCAACCAATTGTAGAACTTACAGCCCTTTTCTTTGAGGCAGTCAGAGAAAAGGAGCAAGGAATTTTAGCTTTCAGAAAGCAAGGATTCTGCTGAATTAAAGAGGAGTGATGAAAAATGTGTAGGTCTGTTCATATACCCTTCAGCCAAGGAGAAGTAGTGGGAAGTATTATAAATAGTAACGTTGTTCTCAGGCTCACTTGGGTTCTGCTCATAGCACTAGCAGCCTGATGAAATTAAAATATATATTTCTTCATTGTGAAACATGAAGTTATAGCCTAGGAAACTGCTCTAAATACCTCAGGAGTTATCTCTGTACAGCCAGTGGGTATACAAATGTCACTCAGTCACAGCAATTGCACCGTTAGGGCAGCATGAATGTAAATTAAATTGAAAATTGTTTGGGAATAGCTTGTTACAGAAACCTGTAAAATTGATCTTCTTTATATCTTCTTTATATGTTTTTGACAAATGAGGATCATGAAGAGATTGTTCTACAATACTGAGCAGCATTCCTCTCTCAATTATTACATTATAAAAAACCCTAGCCTTCCTTTTTTCAACATACATAGGTTTAGCAGTAATTCCACACCATGTATTTATAGTTTTCTATGTTTTCTATGGAGACACTGAGTTGAAGATTTTTAAATAGAGCATGGAAATGTTTGGCTGGAAACCATCTGCTGGAAGCCATCAGAGGCAGTGACCAGCTGCAGTCCAGGAAGAGGAGCCTGGGAAAGGACAGAAAAAGAGGAAAAAGCAAAAGGATGTGCGAAGGGTTTGATCAGCAGGCTCTGGACCAGAGCTTTTGAATTCACATGGACTCTTCCCACTCTTCACATTGGCCATCACTCACTTTAAGAAATTTTGGAGCTGATTCTTGGAGATGTAAGTTTTCATCTGGTCCATCCATGTAGTCAGGATCTCACAGGCCACAACACCCAGCCATCACTTCCTCCTCTTCTGCCCTAAATTACTTACAGCATCAGCTCAGGGCATTTGAGTACAGGGCCCTATCTGAGCCAAATACTCAAGATTGGGATGGGCTGCCCTGAGTCACATTGCCCATCCCAGGGTTTGGACACGCTCTGTGCTGGGAGATGAGGACACTTCCCACAGCTGGGCAAAGAGGAGGGGAGCACAGCAGCATCTCCAACTCCTGCACTATAAATATGGCAGGGTTACAGATTCTCTTGAGAGGCTACTTCTGTTGTATGAAGCTGCTAAAAGGAAGGAAGGAGAAGGCCAATGCAGGGTTTTTATCAGGTTAAGAGGAATGCTCGCTCTGTGAACCCAGCAGTTGCTTAGCAACATAGTGATCAAGAGCAAGTTGCAAGCTGGCTGCATAACGCCGGCAGGATTAACACAGGACAGCCTGTGGCTGCGAGGGAGAAGCACAGCCCCCAGTGTCAGCATCATGCTTCCACTTCTGCTCTTGTGTGCTAATAAGGAATAATGAACAGCTACCACTTCGCCCTGCCATCACTGCCCCAAAATGGTTGATAGCTTGGAGTAGGGAGGAGCTAGTTCTGTTCTGAAGGTCTCTCCTGCTTCCCAGACTGTGCTCACAGAGCATTCGTGTGTGGCCTCCTGGCAGGCTGAATGTCAGCCTGGCAATGGGAGTGCTCATTGCAGATGTGGGAGTTGTACAGAATGCTTAACCATGCAGGATCAAGTCCTTCAGGAAAAATAACCTCTATTGTCTTGGCAGAACAGGTTTTAAAGGGGGAAATCCTGTGGTCAGGCTTTTGTGCATTTCTAAGGGCTTTTCATTTGGATAAGTCCCCATATTTTAACAAACAGGTAAGGCAGAATTGAACTTAGCAATGAGTGCGTGGGTCTTGACCCTACGTTTGGTTTATTCTGGTTATGAAACACGTTATCTTGTGGCATAATTATCAAGCCTTGATTTTTCAGTTTACTGTCGTCCCATTAGCTTCATTTCATATGATTTACCATTTGTCAGCCATTTTCACAGGATCGCTTGCTTTGTCAGTAATTTTTGCAGCAGCTCAGTCATTCCATTTTGTCATTTTTATTTGCTCTCATGGCTACTGCTCTCAGAAATGGGTCATACTGAAGTGCCATGAAGTAAGTGTCAACTATAAAGCATAGAGTACTCTGAGTTGTACATTCTGTTTCTTTTTAACGCTCACTCGATGCTATTGCATTTTAGTGATTTTGATACAAAATGCAGTGTAGATTAGCTCTCCCTTATCCAGAAACGATAACCATTCTTAAACCAGAGATGGGATGTTGTCTCCAACTGAAACGAAAGCCACTTTCATCAGACAGGTATTCAGCAAAGATTTTTATAGTGTGAGCACCTAAGAGTAGATTCCTGAACTTATACCCAGGCACCTAAATATGGAGACGTAATTTTTCAAGTGCACCAGAACTCTGTTTTTAGGATGTGTTTTTGAGAGAAGGGGGAATGATAAGCACACTTTTACGTGCTTATGTAAGCTCTTAAGTAAAGACAAACTAGCCTTGAAATAATCAAGCTGTGCTGCAGTGGTAACTGCTGAGTCTGTCTCCACTGGAAGCAGTGAGGTTTTCCTTTCTCTTTCCAGCTTGTCTTCACCTTTTCCCTTCCAGTTCTCCAGAGGTAAGGCTGAGACAGCTTCTGGCCCTCAGCGTCCAGCAGCACCTTGCTGCTGTTTCTGTACAGCTGTGTTATTCACATGGAAACTATTGTTCATCAGCATCTCCCACAGAGCTTTGGTGATTATTCCTCACTCAGCTGAAAAGCATTACCTGCAACAGACACTCACCATTCCTCATTTCTCTTCAGTAAAATAATGCTACTATAAGAAGCTGTGTATCCTGCCAGTCATCATACCAATGCTTGTTCTTCACCTTCTCCCAAAACAGTATTGTCTTACTTTCCTACCATGCCATTTTCCTTTGACAATCCAAAAATACAGTACAAATTTTGCAAGAGGTGAAGGCAAAGTTTTGGATTTGCAAGTACACAGAAAGCTCTGAAAAGTTAATTTCCCACAGTACCTCCATATAGGGCATCTTTTCTCCCACTGTTTTTTCTCCAACATGCTCTGACAAGAGCTTTGTCAGAGACAGCAAGTCTTCGGGAAAGTCAGAGAATAAAACAGCTCTTATAAGAGAATAAAATAGCTCTTATAACCCAAAGTGATTTGGGGTTTGAATTTTTGTTTTGTTTTGTTTTGGTTTTTTGTTGTTTGTTTTTGTTTTTAATGGGAGGCTCTTAGGACCTATTGCAGCATGCCATTTTCACTCATTTGCTTTCATTATTAAGTTAGCAGTAAATTTGAATCCTGCAAATCTGATTTAAAATTTAAAATCATTTCTTGCCTACAATCTGTGGTGATGACTTATTACTTGGAGACATAGGAATTATATACTGTGGTTTTAATATGAGACAACATAATGGGCATTACCATCAGTGCAGCCTTACAGCAGCAAATGTTTACAAATTAGTTCCATATGCTGATGCTAACAGGGCAAATTTTATTTAAAGTAATTATCAGACTTTTCACTTTCCTAAAATGAAGTTTGGGTTTAGGTATGTTTAGTATGTATTTAGTAAGCTTAATGTAACAGATGACCGAATAAGGCCTAAGAAATTGCTCTTATTAAAAATCTGGAAAACCCACAACGCAATGAAAACACTCCTGCTCTCCAGCTGGAACGTGCTTGCCCCTGTAATGACCAGGATACCATCATCTGTGAAATCCAAGACAGCTGAGAGTTTCAAGGCTATCTGCACCAGATGGTGCTATAGATGACATAAATTGTAAGTGGGGATGGATGGGAGTTTGCTCAAAGGTGCATACTTTTTTCCGTCTGTAACACACTGGAGTTGATACAGCAAGTGAAAGTAGAGGGGGAAAAAGAGAAAAAGAATCTTGGAATAGAAGACTCAGGACAGGAAGTCTGGAAGTGCAGTCATGGGCCCCAGCAGGCTCATGTAGCTGTTACGAGGCTGAGCCTGTGCCACAAAAGCTGCAGAGCCAGCTGCAGAACAGCAGTCAGAAATAAAACACAAACTTTGTTTTGCAGGTTACTGAGTGATTTTGCAGACAGCAGTGACCTGAAGTCACCGTGGTTACATTTCCTCTCATCTTTAGGTGGTTACTGCAAAACTGGTCCTGCGTAGGACTGCTGTGACAGAGTGTAGTGACTCACAGACTGTATTCTCGGTGTGGAGAACAACTGGGGGGTGTTGCTGGAGGATTAAGTCTGATAATGAAGTGCTCTGAGCTTTCTGATAAAAGGGTTAATGTTTCTATTGGCCTTTGTGCTGAACTGGCTATAAACTGAGCTGGTGTCGAAATATCATTCATCAGCTAAAATAAGTTATGATCATTCTAGTGTCATATTTTAACAGCCAGTAGTCCTGAACCCATGGCTTGAGAAAAGCCAGATGCCCACAGATCTTTTAATAGTGATTGTAGCCATGATAAGCCATTATTTTGATGCAGCCTGATGGGAAGAGCAAAAGGTCCAGTGTTGCCTCTGTTGCTTTGCTCACTCAGTACTTCTGCCTGTGCATGAGAAGGGGAGGTAACACAGGTCTACAGAACACTTAAAGAGTGCACAGTTTACTTTGGGGGATTTTGTTTTACTGTTTTGATGTAGTTTATTTAAAGGAGCAGTGATACTGATCTCCTGAACGAGGATGTACAGGCAGTGTGTGAAAGGAACGATAGAGAAGCAGCAGCAGGAGCAAGTTACAGGAGCGAGCAGGAGCTGTTGGCCAACTAACACAAGTTACCCTCTGCTGGCATCTGCCATATCAGAAGATAAATTTGCATCATCCATTTGATACTGCCACAGAGGATGGCAGCTCATTACTCATATTTGCAGTACAGAAATGTGAGTAAAAGGGTCAGTACTAATAAAGGGCTGGGGAGAGATTTCTTCATCTCTGCAAAACTCACCTTGCCTTTCTTTCAATCAGTAGTACAAAATTATCCCAACCTATTTCAAATAGGAGTTTTTTGGATTCAAAATTAGATCGTGTGTTATTAAAGTCCATGAGACTCCTAGTGCTATGTGGGTAGAAATATTTTTTTCCCCTTGATTAGTAGAATTGAATTGTTTCTTGCCATTGACTTTTATGTGTTAGAATGCTTAGCTCTAGTCTTGGAAGACAATGTGAGCCATTAAGCTCCAAACAAATCACAGGAAGCACTCCAAACCTTGCCAAGCATTTCTTTTCTTTGTTAAATTACAAAGACCAAAGTGCTCTAAGTCTTGTTCCCACTGTGTTTTAAGTGAAGTGCTGATTTTTCAGCTCTCAGGGAGATCCCCTGTTCCCTTTGAAATATATGGAACAACCTGTGGGAAATCATTGGGATTGCTCATGTGAATAACATGTACATTCTCCAAGCAGTTATTCTTAGTGCTTTTCTAATAACATGGTATTGGATCCTTATTTGAAAGAGGCTCATTGTGCTGTGAGTGTGCTGTGCGTGTCGGTGTAGAAGCACTGTAGGCTATTTGACATCTGAGTTTGTTAATTATGGGCTGAATTATGTGGGGATTAGATAGGAAGAGGGCTCACATCAGCCAGGAGCAAACCAAGGAACCACTGAAGAGAGCCTCCAGATCAAAGCTGCCAGGAGTAACTATGGCTGCTTGTATGAAAGAAAGGGATTAATAGCCCATTATCATTGCCCCAGGTGAGTTGCCTGTATTTCTTCTTTTTGAGTAGTTCACAGGAGCAGCAGTTAGGATGGATTTTGAGAAGTACTGGGACCATCACCTTTTTAATCAAAATTTTAACCACTCTTTTAATAAGAATGTGGGGAACCAAAGTCAAGTCATGCCCCTTCCATGGGCTTTCACTGCACTGGGAAACAGATCTGATGGAGCAGCCTAACCCCAAGTGCCTTGTCCTCCTTCTCAGCCATCTCAGTATTCTGCACACGTGAGCCAAGCCTTTGTGATTCTCCAGGCCAGAGGAGCACGGG